>NC_080180.1:60571643-60619143 GCF_950295315.1 Erinaceus europaeus | reverse complement strand
CGTGAAGGACACCCGCTGCCATGTGCCACTCGCGGCACCTACACACCAGGGGCTCGCTTGCCTTGCACGGAAGCCTTGTGCCTCTCCATTTCCTCTCCCTCACTGCTTCTCCCCATCCAGCCGCTCACTTGGTGGCCTCAGTGCCAAGTGTCTCTGCTGCTGCGCTCCTGGAGGCATCGGCCCTATCAGACAGCGCGGTGTGGCATGTTTCCTTATGCGATTCTGTTTGTTTGTTTTTGGCTTAACTTCATTCTGTACAGTATCCTGGAGCTCTTCCCACTGTGCTGCAAAGGACAAATGTCGTCTTTGGACAGGGGAGATAGCGTAAAGGTTCTGCAAAAGACTTTCCTGCCTGAGGCTCCAATGTCCCAAGTTCAATCCCCAGCCCTACCTGTAAGCCAGAGTTGAGCGGTGCTCTGGCTAAAAGTTCTGTTTTGATAGCTGGGTAGTATTCCACCGTGTAAGAGAGCCTCTTGGCAGGCCCCTGCATTGTTCACATAATTGAGTCGTTGTAAATGCTGCAGCCAAGCTGAGTGTGGTGTGACTGTGCTTCCTTTTCCTGTCTCCTGGGTGGACACCCAGAAGTGAGGAGGATTCATACTGTTTGCAGATCGATGGCCCTGAGCCCGCACTGTGGCACCTGTACCTGTGTGTAGGACAGCTCCTCAGTGCAAGGACACTCGGGGTCACCAGCTGGGAGGATGAGTGTGGAGCCCGGGGCCCTTTCTCCAGAGTCCCCGCTCTGACTCCTCACTTCTTTGGGGCGGGCGGGGGTTCTTGGGGGTTGGAGGTGACTGACTAGCATTTTTCAGACTTTGGCGAGAACACTTTAAAAAAAATTTATTTATTTATTTTTAAAAAAATTTATTTATTTATTTCCTTTTGTTGCCCTTGTTGTTTTCACTTTAAAAAAATATTTATTTTATTTATTTATTCCCTTTTGTTGCCCTTGTTGTTTATCATTGTGGTTCTTCTTATTGTTGTTGTCATTGCTGTTTTTGTTGTTGGCTAGGACAGAGAGAAATGGAGAGAGGAGGGGAAGACAGAGATGGGGAGAGAAAGACAGACACCTGCAGACCTGCTTCACCGCCTGTGAAGTGATTCCCTGCAGGAGGGAAGCCGGGGGCTTGAACCAGGATCCTTGTGCAGGTCCTTGCGCTTTGCACCACGTGCGCTTAACCCACTGCACCACCGCCCGACTCCCCACTTTTTTTTTTTTTACTTTGAAAATAGCAGTTGTAATTTCACCCAAGGCTGTTCCTTCCAACTCTTGCTAAGCTTAGAACATTCTCTCCAGTCTTAGCTGGAGCCTTGCTGCTTTTCCATGGAAGGCCTTGATCCATCTGAAAGGCAGAGATACATGAATCCTTTGGCAATTTAGATGTGCTTCCTCTGAGTCTCTCCTCACGGCAAGAGAAGCACTGCTGGCCTCAATCCCTTTCACACTCCCAAGGAGTGTTGCTGTTTCTTCACCTAGGTTTGAGGCATGGTGACACTAATTCATTAGCACAACCCCGCCACCCCCCCATCAGGGGTTAAAAACAATGGGTGCTTTTCTTTAAGCTAAAAAAAAAATCTTCCTATTCTAAACCCGGAGCCCAGAAACAAAGGTGATATCCCAACAGTGGCTTCCTTGGAGCTGTGTCCTTTCATGGAAGACTCACTTTACGTGTGAGAGACACAGTGCTGGTCCACAGCAGCTTAGTGTTTTTTGTGAGTGGCTGTTTACCACTGGGTTAAAAATGCACCGCTGTGGGGTCCCGGCTCCTCCTACCTGACACGTCTTCGTCTTTTTCCGCAGACAGAACTGTGTGGAGTTTTACCCCCTCTTCTTGGTCACCCTGTGGATGGCTGGGTGGTATTTCAACCAAGGTAAGTCAGACATGCGGGAAACCGCCGTGACGGTCGCTGTGACTTGCAGAGGCTTTATGGAGCCGCCAGGTGGCCGCAGGCACAGACAGAGCTGGTTTTCAAGAACTGATTTATTAACAAGGAGAGAAAGGGAGAGGGGGAGAACAGAGCGTCACTCTGACTTGTGCGATGCTAGGAACTGAACACTGGACCTCGAGATTTCAAGTCTAGTGCTCTTGCTGCTGGTCCACCCGAAAGTTTTTTTTTATTGATTTATTATTAGATAGTGACACAGAAATTGAGAGGGGAGGGGGATATATAGAGAGGGAGAGAGACAGAGAGACATCTGCAGCCCTGCTTCACCGCTCACGAAGCTTTCCCCCTACAGATGGGGACCAGGGGCTTGAACCTGGGTCCTTGTGCACTGCAGTGTGTGCACTCAACCAAGTGTGCCACCACCTGGCCCCTCACTGGAGAGTGTTTGATTTAATATAAGCAACACCCACTCCCACCAAAGTGCTCTGTGCTGTGGATGGGCCGACTCTGCCCGCTTTCCAACTTAATTCAGTGAATTTTGTAAAGAAAGATTTGGAACAAACTGTGAAAAAGACAAGTAAGTATTGTTAAATGGGCACTTTGGTCGATTCCAAATTATATTCCTCCATGAGGATCATTTCTGGAACCATCCGTTCCACCCGGTTCCATGGCTGCCAGTTCTTAGCAACATCGCCCCGCCAGATATTCGTCAGGATGCGGCATCATCTAAGTTCATTTCCCACGTCTACGCTCGACCGGACCTGCCAATATACGCGGATATCTTCGCCCACCCTGTCCAACGCTTGACGTCTCGTCACCCAATCTGGTCCCCTACGCCTACACTGAACTTCTCTGTTCCAGACTCTTGGAAACAGAGTTGGCAGTCAGCTGAGGTCAAGAACAAACACCTCATCACAGACCCCTGCAAGCGTCAACCCGGCTTTGACCTGGCACGTTATGATCGGGCCCTCCTCCATCGCTATCGAACAGGCCATGGCCGGTGCGCCGCTATGTTCCATCGCTGGGGAGCCAGAGACGACCCGAACTGCCCCTGCGGCTCCAGACAGACTGTGACCCACACAGTCAACGACTGCCACCTCTCCAGATTCAAAGGAGGTCTCGAAACTTGACATCAGGCTCCACCTGACGCTGTTGACTGGCTACGGAAGAAGGGCAAACGCTAGAAGAAGAAGAATGATAACCCACAACTCCCAGGACAACCAAAAGACATAAGCTTTGCCTTGTGACTCAGCTGCGGCCGAGCACAGAAAGAGCAGCTGAGGTGCTGGGCATCAGAGCTCATTCTCAACGAGCGTGCACTGTGTGCTGAATACGGCCTGATCTTCTGTTGGGGTCCTGTGGGCTTAGAGCGCTCCCGACTGGTGCTGGCTCACAGGGCAGTGTGCCGCTTTGCCGTGTACAGGTTTGAGCCAGGCCCCCATGCAGGGAAGGGAGCTGCGGTGCTGTGGTCTCTCTCCCTCTCTCCTTCTCTTCCTCTGCCAAGGGAATAAGAGAAGGAAGCCTCCACAGGAGGTGGGTTCTGGTTCTGATTTATATCATTATTATTATTATTAACTTTTAATAAAGATTCGCAGATGATTCTTTTTTTGTTTATTTTACTATTATTATTATTTCTGCCTTCAGGGTTATTGCTGGGGCTCAGTGCCTACACAATAAGTCCACTGCTCCTGGTGGCCATTTTTTGATTTTTTTTTTTTTTTTGGATAGGACAGGGAGAAATTGAGACAGAAGGAGGAGATAAGAGGGGGAGAGAAAGATAGACACCTGCAGACCTGCTTCACCGCCTGTGAAGCGACCCCCCTGCAGGTGGGGAGCCGGCGGCTCAAACCGGGATCCTTGCTCAGGTCTTTAGGCTTTGTACTGTTGCACTAAACCCGGTGTGCCACTGCCTGGCCCCTCTTTTTTCCTGCTTTACAGACGAGAAGGACAGAGCTTCGAGAAGTAGAGCGATTTGTGCTACTTAGTACCCACTAACGGAAGGAAAAGTAACCTTTAACACTGCTTTATTTTCATTTACTTTTAATTTTTTATTATCTTTATTTATTTATTGGATAGAGACAACCAGAAATTGAGAGGGGAAGGAGTGATAGAGAGGGAGAGAGACAGAGAGACACCTGCAGCCCTGCTTCACCATGTGTGAAGCTTTCCCCCCGCAGGTGGGGACTGGGTGCTTGAACCCAGGTCTTTGCGCATTGTAACATGTGCACTTAACCAGGTGTGCCACCACCCTGCCCCAATTTATGTATTTATTTTTTGAGTAAATCTTTTTTATTTTTTAAATTATTTATTGGGGAGAGACAGAGAGACACCTGCAGCCCTACTTCACCACTTGTGAAGCTTTTCCTCTGCAGGTGGAGGCGGGGGGCTTGAACCCAGCTCCCTGCACATTGTAACAGGAGTGCTCAACCAGGGCCACCACCACCAGCTCCCAAAAATTGTTTTAAAAAACGATTCACTTGTTCATTTTTATGAGAAAGGGAGAAAGCCCAGACGTATGTGGTGCTGGGGACTGAACCTGGGGCCTTGTCCACGCAAACCCAGGGCTTTACTGCCGAGCGAGTTCCTCACTCAGAGCTGTATGAATAGGTCTCTGGGGCCGAGCAGTGGCGCACCTGGCTAAGTGCACACGTCACCACGTGCAAGGACCCGGGTTTGAGCCCCCACTTCCCACCTGCAGGGGGGACACTTCATGAGCAGTGAAGCAGGTCTGCAGGTATCTATCTTTCTCCCTCTCTATTTCCCCCTCCCTTTCAATTTATCTCTGTCTCATTAAATAATATAGAAAAATGAATGAATCAATAGAAGTTTAAAACGGTAGTCAACAAAGAAGTTGCCTCTGAACTACCCAGAGAGTTCTCCCTGGCTTCACTCTGGGAGGGGGCTTCACTGGGTGGGGGCTTCACACTTACACAGATTCAAACTCAACCTGTGAGCCCCCAGGACCCCACGCACGCCCCATTCCTAGCTCCCTCTACCCCCCAATCTGCGGGTTTCTCTTATTTCTCTTGTTTGTTGTTTCTCTCTGTTGAGCTGATAGAGACTAGAAGGTGGGGCAGACGCTTGTGCCCACCTCCCCTGAGCCTGGGCCTGAGACACCTGCCGGTGTGTGAATAAGAGAACTGTCTCTATTTAAGGTGGCATTTCAGTGCCCGCAGAGAAGCTCTGGCAACCTGGCTTCTGCAAGAGGCCAGGACCTTTCACTGGGCAGGCAGCAGAATGTCTGTCACCCACAGACTTAGTTTAAGTGGGTGTGACCAAGTGTGCTTCCCTTCTGCGGCCCCAGGCAGGCAAGTCGGGTGCTTCACCACTGTGCTATCTCCCCAGCCCTCCATTTCTTGTGGGTCACGTCCTCTGTGTAGCAGTCCGCGAGTCTTGATGACTGCACACATTCCTGTGCTCCAGACCCCCAGCAAGAGACTGAACTGGGTCCGGGGCTGCGGAGCTCTGGGTACAATCTCCACACCGCGTGATGTGAGAGCAACAGACAGAAACAGGCAGGTGGGGCTCTGGTCTTGGACTCTCTCTCCTACATGCTCTCCCCCCTCTATCTTTCTCTCTCTCCTTCCCTCTCCCTGTAACCCCCCCCCCCCCACACACACACACACACCTGTCACCATACAGAAAGCCTCCCCCTGGCCTCCCCGGCAGGCCCTTTCAGATGCAGACTCTGACCCATCTCCCATCAGTTCGGGCCTGCTGGCTTCACAGGGAGCCCCAAGGGGGCTGCCTCACATAGGTGGCCGCATGCTCTCTGGTTCATGGCGCTGTTATCCTTGACTGCTCTGCTGAGTGACGTTCCTTCCACTGTGTGATGGTCACAGCCTGGGTGTCCTTTCTGTCCTGGTGAACTTCTGGGATGCTTCCATGTCTGTCTGTTGGAAATATGCCTCTCCCGGACTCAAGTGCTAGGTGCTCTGGGAGCGGGCTCGCTGGGTCACAATGCACGTCTACTTTTACAGGAAACTCCAGGCCTTTGCCCAACAGGTCAGCACCACTTTGCAGTCTCACTGCCAATGTGTGAGGGTCCCACAACCACCAACATTTGGTGCCAGTCTCTGTTCTTTTAGATTTCAGCCACCTGGAGTGAGTGAGTGAGTGTGTGTGTGTGTGTGTGTGTGTGAGAGAGAGAGAGAGAGAGAGAGAGAGAGGAATCGAAAGAGGGACGGGTCATCTCATTGTGGCTCTAAGGTTAGTCAGCTGACATTGAAGCACTTTTCACATGTTTCAGAGGACATCTGAATGAACTGTCTGAGTCTCTTGGTCATTTGAAGAGCACAGCTGCCTTCTCTTGCACTGGCGAGTCCTCCGGGCTGTGATTTACTCTGGATGTGTCCGCTGACCTACTCCACCCTCACACCATGTTTGGAGACCCCCGTCTCACTCTGTCTCGTCTCCATTCTTCTCCCTGCAGTTTCTGCCGCGTGTCTGGGTCTGGTGTACATATATGCCCGCTACCAGTATTTCTGGGGATATTCAGAAGATGCCAAAAAGAGGTAAGGAGAACCAATCTGCCAAAAACCAACCAAGTAGCCCGTCACAGTGAGCTGGCACAGCCCAGATGGCTGTGGTTGCAGAAGTAGTTGACACCTTGAGCCCCAGGCTGCACGGGGGAAGCCCTGCAGAGAGCTGGCACTGTCTCCACAAGGCCAGCAGGGGAGGCCCTGCTGGGCCCCAGTAAGTCTTGGCTGTTTAGCAGGGCATCTGAGCATGGGTTGAGCATGGCCCGCCACTTCCATGTGGGCTCTGCGCAGGGCCGCGTGTCAAGCCGAGCCTGCAGGGAGTCCCAGTCTCCCCTCCCGCCTCCGTCTGCTTGCAGGCTCTTTGGTTTCCGCCTGGGCCTGGGCGCTCTGGCCTTTCTGACCGTCCTTGGCGCCCTGGGGGTTGCAAATAGCTTTCTGGACGAGTACCTGGACTTCAGTCTGGTCAAAGAGCTGAGGAGACGCACCTAGTGGCCATCCCCTGCCCCTGTGGGCAGACGCCAGGTACACGCTGAAGGCTGTGGACCCCTGTGCAAGCTGAGAAATAAAAGTGGTGTTGTGTTGTTCTTGAAGTGGTTATGTAGAAACCACCCTTTGGAAAACAGACTGCTTACAGATGAAAGTTTGGGTCAGGAGAGGGCTTAGCAGGTAGAATGCACAGCCTGCAAGAGGCCCTGGGTTCAAGCCCTGACACTAGATATCCATCATGGAGGGTGGAGCGGTGGTTGGCGTTTCTTCCTCCCCTCTAAGTGTATAACAGACATGAATGTGGCTGGGGAGGGAAACACAGGGCTTGTCTGCGTGAGGCCCTGAGCTCAGTTGCCTGCAGCTCCCACCTGTGTGGCAGGTCCGGGGACCAGTCCCTGCAGCTTGCTCTGGGGGGCAGAGCCCACGCACAGCATTAGAAGGTCTGGAAGTGCGGCTGGAGTCTCTTGGGACCAGGTGTGAGAAGGAAGCAGCCTGACTGTGTGCTGGCCCACCTGTGCTCCACTGCCAGGCGCCATGACCCGGCGTGACTCATCTCTGAGTCAGCTCCTTTCATGACGGGAAGTTCCAGAAAGGTGCTGAAGAGCGGCAGACAGTCGAGCATGGGAGAAGTAAACCCCCTGAGTAGACAGTCAGCAGCACATCTCCCAAAGAGACATGGCCTCGAAGATGCAGTTCACAGAACCTTCCAGAGGTGGGCTTAGTGGGTGTCCTCACTCCTGGGTGGAACAGGAGGGTCCAGCTGCAGCTGGGGAGCCGAGTGGGGACCCGTCACACTGCCTGTGCCCTGGGCTGGGTGCTGAGGCTCTGGTGATGTTGCCAGCATTGCACAGAGCAGGGGCCCTTTCTCCTCTGCGTCCCTGCACCAGGCAGGGCCCATGTCCTGGTGTCCAGAGGCTGAAGGAGCAGGGAGCCTGAGCAGAGGCTGTGCTGTCGGCAGGAACAGAGCATCTCGTTTCTCCAGACGAGTCGGAAACCTCTTACCAGGTGATCCAGAAGCTGTTTGCTGGGACCTAGGGAGTTTCAAAGCTGGTAACAGCAGAAACAAGGGGTCAAGAGAGCACAGCCTTCACCATGTGAAGCCCCAGCGTTCAAGCCCCAGTCAGTCACCACATGGGAGCTCCACGCACAGGGTCGGCTTCACGAGCGGTGGAGCAGTGCTGTTTGTCCCTCTCTCTCTCTCTCTCTCTCTCTCTCTCTCTTTCTCTCTCTCTCTCTCACCTTCGACCTGGAAGATGGGAAGTGTCTAGCAGGAGGGGCAGAATCAAGCGGGCAAAGCCCCAGTGACACCCTGATGTTAGAAAGCAAATGACAGGATAATCAAAGTAAGAGAAAAAACAAAACCCCACCTAACCCAATACGAGACACTAAAATGATTTTTCTGCTCAGAACAGCAGGGAAGAAATTGGACAGCTTCTTGTACCCCAAGACACACAGCTAAATGCTCCAAAGATAGTGGCCCCGCAGTGGGGACACTGGGGCCAAGTCCAGGGCACCTCGGCTGCAGGCCTCACCCTGCTCCGTCAGCACTCGCCAGCCCTCTCCCCAGGCTCTGGGGGACTCTGCTTGGGGTTCTCTTAGGTATTGAGGGACGTTCTCTGAAACCCATGACTCATGGGTTTTCAGGATCCTGATCCCCTCTGGTGACCTGTATTGTGACAATTTGTGTCATTGAAGACAGTGGAGGAAGTGACACTGCCAATTGTTTTTACCAGAGCACTGCTCAGCTCAGGTTATAGTGGTGTGGGGGATTGAACCTGGGACTCAGAGCCTTAGGCTCAACGATTATGCTATGTCCCCCATCTGACAGGGCCAATTAAAAATTTTTTTTATTTATAAAAAGGAAAACATTGACTAAACCATAGGATAAGAGGGGTAGAGCTTCGCACAATTCCCACCACCAGACCTCTGTATCCCATCCCCTCCACTGAGAGCTTTCCTATTCTTTTTTTTTTTAATATTTATTTATTCCCTTTTGTTGCCCTTGTTGTTTTATTATTGTAGTTATTATTGTTGTTGTTGTTGTTGGATAGGACAGAGAGAAATGGAGAGAAGAGGGGAAGACGGGGGGAAGAGAAAGATAGACACCTGCAAACCTGCTTCACCTCCTGTGAAGCGACTCCCCTGCAGGTGGGGAGCCGGGGGCTCGAACCAGGATCCTTCCGCCAACCCTTGTGCTTTGTACCACTTGCCCTTAATCCGCTGCACTACCGCCCAACTGCCAGCTTTCCTATTCTTTATCCCTCTGGGAGTATGGACCCAGGGTCATTGTGGGATACAGAAGGTGGAAGGTCTGGCTTTTGTAATTGCTTCCCCACTGAACATGGGTGTTGACAGGTGGATCCATACTCCCAGCCTGCCTCTCTCTTTCCCTAGTGGGGAAGGGCTCTGGGGAAGTGGAGCTCCAGGGCACATTGGTGGGGTTGTCTGTCCAGGGAAATCTGGTCGCATCCTTCTACCGTCTGGAACCTGGTGGCTGAAAAGAGTTAATATGCAAAGCCAAACAAATTGTTGAACAATCATGGACCTAAAGGCTGGAATAGTGCAGATGAAGTGTTGGGGATCTTCCATTTTGTAGACAGCTAGTAGGCATATTTTAGTTATATTTCAAAAGGGCCTGTAGCTATACTAGTTTTTTTTTTTTTTTTTTTTTTGTCGTTTTTTGCCTGAGCCTGAAATCTGATATGCAGGTGGATCCTAATTATTGTCTGGGGAGATGATGTCATGGCTGGAAAAAGGACCATAAAGCTGAATCAGGGAAGAGAGTAGCTCCCTAATATGGGAAAAGGGTATAAATATTGTTGACTGTAAACCCCATCAATTTGATGTGATCTGGGGCCCATAATTAGCTTAGGAGCCTGTGTGACCTCTGTATCCCTGTAGATCTGAGCTCACATTCTGTGGTCATGAGTAGGAATGTTCCAAGCTGCCCCAATTTCGACTCATCTTCCTCAAGTGTAGCATAGAGGATGTTGTCCAGCCTCCCTTTGGAGGATGGAACATTCTCTACCATTGTTGATCCAAGTTGAGGGCAAGGTCCTATGGGGGCCCACAAAGGGGTCTATTGTGTTGTTCCTGATAGGTATGACTGGTAACAATGGAGAGAGGGATTTATTTGAGTTCTAGGCCCATCAAGTCTGTTTGGGAATCTCAGGACTCCCTGATTAGGGCCCCAGCTGGTGGAATGGTGACAGGGCCAATTTTTGACCCTCAGACACCATGACACTGCAACCAGGGGGTAGGAGTGGGGAGGGGGGAATCGTACGTCCTTTTAAAATCTTAACCTTGACGTTTTGAGAGCTGTTTGTCTTGCATCTAAGCTGGAGCAGATGGAGGTGCAGACGGTGAGAGCACACACAGGCTTGTTGAGAACGTGGCTGGAGTCGTGCCCGGCCACGAGCCCTCAGCTGCAGCCGTGGCCTTTGCCTCTGTGCCGCAGCTGCTGTCACTAGGAGGACCTCTGGGTCATTCCAGTTCCAGCATGCTCGGCTCCCTAGAGAGAGGTGCATTTCTGATCGTAGAGTCACATTTATTGATTGACACATTGACCTCTTGTCTATCCTATGTGTGCAAATTTATTTTAATTTTAGATATTTTATTGCTCAAAGTCCGTCGTGAAAAAAAATGTGGAAAGCACTTTTCTGTGTTAAAAGAGCCAAGAGAGGGCTGGTGCCCTGCACACCACATGAGAGCACTGTAGCGGCAGGGGGAGGTTTGGTGCCATGGTGTCTGTCTTTCTGTCGTTCTCCGTTATTGTCTGTCTCTCTTTTTTTTTGCCCCCAGGGTTATTGCCGGACTTGGTGCCTGCACCACGGATCCACAGCTCCTGGAGACCACTTTTTCCCCTTTTGCTGCTCTTGTTGTTCCATCATTGTTGTGGTTATTGTTATTATTGTTGTTGTTGCTGTCATTGGATAGGACAGAGAGAAATTGAGAGAGGAGGGGAAGACAGAGGGGAAGAGAAAGACACTTGCAGACCTGCTTTACCGCTTGTGAAGCGACTCCCCTGAAGGTGGGGAGCGGGGGGCTCAAACTGGTCCTTGTGCTTCACTCCATGTGTGCTTAACCCGCTACGCTCCCGCCCGACTCCCTGTCTGTCTGTTTCTATGTGGAGCTGAAAAAAATCGGGCCAGAGCAGTGACCTCACAGATGTGCGAGGCTCCCCACTGTGTAATCAGCACAGCCTGTAGGAGCAGTAACCAAGTGTTCTAGGTCCTTGATCAGGTCCTGCCTAGAACTCGCCAGCCGGTGAGGGACGATGTCTGCGTGCCTGTCAGCTGCAAGGTGGATAATGGGAGGCAGTAGGGGTGGGTGCTGGCTGTAGGTGGCCAGCAGAGAGCTCCCTTAACCCTGGAGCTGCAGGCTGGGGCTGGGGTCTGCTGGCTGATGTGGCTACCTCTGCGGGGGTCCTCAGACAACGGGCATCCCTGGCCCAGCCACGCTGAGACCCTGCCAGGGCGGGCACCTCATCCCTACACTGTCTGTTACCTGAAAGCATTCATAACAGAACTTTCAAAGCTCAGAGAAAGCTGACCTGAAGATCAGGCTGTTAGTTGCTCTGCCCAGGCTGAGTGCTTGTGCTGCCTTGGGGACCCTGAGCCTAGAGGATTCTGGGCCCCACATGTGACACAGTGAGAGGGACAGGGGTCAGGCAGCTTGGCCAGGGATGCCTGTGTGGGAAGTTGTTCCTTAGTACAGAAAGGGGACGGAAGAGAGAAGGCAGGCAGACAGACAGAGGACTGGAGACTCAGCAGTCAGCCTCTGCCTCCCATTTCCCTTTTGCAGAGAGGAGGGTGGGGGACAGGCCACACCATCAATAGGGACCAGCAGCAGGGCCGTTGTTTTCTACCCATCTTCTCAAGAAAGTTGTCCTTTAAAAAAGATTATTCTATTACCTTTATATTTATTGCATAGAAAGAGTCAGAAATCAAGAGTAAGGGGGAGAGAGAGGTACAGAGAGACAGAGACACCTACAGACCTGCTTCATCACTCGTGAAACCTCCCCCTGTAGGTGGGGCCGGGGGGGGGCTTGAACCTGGGTCCTAGTGCATTGTAACATGTGTGCTCAACCATGTGCACCACCACCCAGCCCGTTGTCCTTTTTTAAAGAAAATATTTATTTATTCCCTTTTGTCGCCCTTGTTTTTTATTGTTGCACTTAATATTGTTGTTGTTATTGCTGTCGTCGTTGTTGGATAGGACAGAGAGAAATGGAGAGAGGAGGGGAAGACAGAGGGGGAGAGAAAGACAGACACCTGCAGACCTGCTTCACCGCCTGTGAAGCGACTCCCCTGAAGGTGGGGAGCTGGGCCTCGAACCGGGATCCTTACACTGGTCCTTGTGCTTGGTGCCACCTGAGCTCAACCCACTCCACTATGGCCCGACTCCTTTTTTTTTTTTTTTTTAAGCCAAGGGTAATATATATTACTGCAGCAACCCTGCAAAAGAAGTTGTGTGTGTGTGTGTGTGTGTGTGTCTGTGTCTGTGTGTGTGTGCGCTGCCACCAGGCTTCTTGCTGGGGATTGGCGTCTGCATGATTCCACCACTCCCAGGAGTCTTTGCTTTCTTCATTGAGACAGAGCAGAGGAGACACACTGGAGCACGCCTCCAGGTTCCTGAAGCCTCCCCTAGCGGCTGCTCCATTGTGGCGGCCAGGGCCTGGGGCCTGGGTCCTCGTGCACGGTGATGTGTACGACTTCCTCAGTGAGTCACTTCTCATCCCCCTCTTTCGTGGTCATTAAAAAAATTTTTTTTTCTACCTGAGGTAATATTGGCTCATAAAACCATGTGCTTGAGAGGGACAGTTCTGCTTCTCCTCCAAACCAGACAGTCTTCTGTGGGAAGAAGGGTCAGAAGCAGAGCCTTCCCTCAGGATGTTGAATGTTGTTTTCGCCGGGCTATGTTGTTTTCGCCGGGCTGGCTTCATGGGCGGGTAACAGATGACCAGGGACTCATGGTTGAGCTGTAGGCAGTATCTCTTTATTCATGCAGGACGCAGCACAATCTAAGACGAGCTAAGCTAAACTCAAGTACCCTAAAACTCACAATGCTGTCTTTATATATACTTGCCAAGTAGGGTGGAAACAGGATGTGACATAGAGAGGGTGGAGAGAAAAGTCACTGGTGAAAATCAGAGTGTGACAAGGAGGGGGCAGAGCAGGCGAGAATCCTATCACTGAACCACCAATGCCCTGGAGGGAGTGCTTTATGTAAATGTAAAAGTGATTTATGTAAATAGACCAGAGCTTTGAATGGGATTAAATCTATCCCTATACAGGCATATGGTTAAGCAGAAGCCAGGGGGAGCTGGCATACTAGCCAACAGTTGAATGCTCCTTCACTGTTGCCCCAAAGCCGGCTCTCCCCGGGCAAGGACAAGGGACTCCTGGCTAGATAGAGGCTTACGCTTTTCCTCCTCTTGCTCCTCTTGCTTGCATGCTCTCCCTGCTGGGGTTTTGTCAAGGAAATTGTTCTGGGGCCAGGAGGTGACTTAGCCAGTCGCAAGGAGAGTGCACACCTCGTGCATGTGAGGTCCTGTTCGAGCCTGGCACCACATGGGAGCACCACAGATGGTGGAGCAGTGCTGTCGCCTCCCCCCAGTGAATGGGTGGCTTGGATGGGCTGCTCAGCAGCGGCGTCACATGCGCACGGGGGTCTGGTCTGCTTCCCTGGTGGCACCCCCCCAAAAAAAAAACAATAGAGAAGTCGTCTGAAGGATCCACTCAGTACAGAACCAATTTTTGCATAAGGTGATGTGTGGTTTTCTCTCCTGGGGACTAGTACTCACCTCTCCTCAGAACCCCCTTTCCATATCAGCACCCTGTTTCCTGCTCTCTGGAGGGTCCCAGGCGCAGGGACAGAGCCCAGGGTCACATGGGTCTCCGCCCCACCTCTATGCTCCTGTTGGGACCTGCAGACAGTTCTGCCAGGGGTGGGGGGTGGGTGGAGGTTAACCGGGACCTTTCGCAGTCCCTCTAGCGGGCTCAAGGTGCTCCTTGAATGGACTGCAAGACAGACTCCCGTGAGCAGTGCACACGCTCCAAGCTTCGTTATTAGTCATGAGGTACAGACAGTGCGCCCGTGAAGTCAAAGTGAAGAGAAAGCTTGGGGCGTGAAGAGGAGGGTCCCCGAGGGCCTGGGAAGGTTCCAAAAGCCCCCACCCCCAAATCCTGGACAGTCACACCTGGGCTGCCTCCCACTGGCCTGCTGGCACCGCCAGGTGTGGTCACCTCTCTGGGCCCCTCCCAGTGTGCACTGGTGTCCTTGTGCCCTAACCCAGCTGTGCAGGTGCCTCAGCAAAGTGGCTGCTCCAAGGCTCTCCCTGCCTCTCCCCTGGCCTCAACAGTTCTGAACTCGCTTCTTCTTGGGGCTTGATGGAGTGTGGGTGTCAGCCCTCTATACATGGTGGGGATTCCACATGCAGGCGGAGCAGAAAGGGGGGGAGCTGAGCATAGGGGCCAGAGCCTGGAGCCACGGCAAGTCCTCTGGTCTTAATGAGAAAGTAGGAGAGAGAACCAGACACCACTCTGGCACATGTGCTGCCAGGGACTGAACTCAGGACCTCATGCTTGAGAGTTTAAAGCTTTATCCACTGCACCACCTTGGGGACCATGTCCTCTGGCTTCAATACTGGCAAACATCAGCTTGGAGAGCTGTGAGGGGGCACACATGTGTACGTGTGTGTGTGTGTGTGTGTGTGTGTATGTGCACAGTGTCTACTACAGTGGGGCAAGATGCTATTTTAATTTTTTTTTAGCCCAACCTATCTCTTATTTTTATTTTTTTTTATGGTGGTGCAGGGAGTTGAGCCTGGATCTAGGAGCCTCAGGCACAAGAGTCTTCTTGCAGAACTATTATGATAAATACCCCACCCCCTCCTCTATTTTTTTATTCTTTAAAAAATTGCTATTGGGGCCTTTTCTTCGTCCTTAAAATTTCAGCTAGAGTGGGGGCTGAGCGGTAGCACAGCGGGTTAAGCACATATGGCACAAAGCGTGTGGACTGGCATAAGGATCCAGGTTTGAGCCTCCGGCTCCCCACCAGTGGCAGAGGGTCATTTCACAGGCGGTGAAGCAGGTCTGCAGGTGTCTTTCTCTCCCCTCTGCCTTCCCCTCCTCTCTCCATTTCTCTCTGTCCTACACAGCACCAATGACAGAAAAAACAATAATAAACAAGGGCAACAAAAGAGAAAAAATAGCCTCCAGGAACAGTGGATTCATAGTGCAGGCACTGAGCCCCAGCAGTAACCCTGGAGGCAAAAAAAAAATATCAGCTAGAAATGTAAACTTTCGGAGCTCCCCACTGAGGCCCTGCACGGGGCTCTCGTACAGTGTGGGGGCTTGAACCCAGGGCCACACACATGGGAGTTGCTCTTTGTGGTGAGTCACTTCGGAGTCCCTGGCTTTCCTTCCTCAGGAACTCTTCGTAGCAGTTTCCCAAGTGCCTGAAGGGAGCGGCTGGTGATGGGATTGTGTCAGTGCTGGATCTACAGGTGGTCTTTCTAGAGTCTTCTACTCTCTCTGCCCCTTGGTCTGTGTGCAAATCTACAGCCTGGGATATGAGGCTGTGTCTGAAGAGGGGCGGAGTGTGAAGAGACCCCGGAACGGCGGCCAGACTTTGCACAAGGAGCCTCCCCCCCACCCCCCCCCCCCGACAGCTAGAACCTGCCCTACCCCCAACACCTCAGTCATGGCTGGGCACCCCAGCCGCAATTCTCTTCCGGTGAGACACACCCCAGAGCACGCCAGATAACAATCTTTTATTTTCTTCCTCTCTGTTCAAAGTGGTATGCTGACATCACTTCATCTCTACATTTCAGAGGTCTGTACATGTCTTCAAAGGAAAGAAGCAAGGCTGTAGGGACAAAGGGAAAGCAGGACGTAGAAGCCTGTTGAGGGTGGAGGGCGGAGGGTGGGCCGAGGGGCTACAGTAGGAGTCAGTAGTCAGATGTCAGCTGCAGTGATGAGGCAGGACTGAAATAAAAATACTCTATTTTAAACAAACAGTATATATATATATATTTATATGTATATATATATATTTTACAGATAGTAGACCCAGTGATATCTGCAGTATCGTAAAAACTTATTTACAAGTAACTTTTTTTTTTTTGACATTACATATACATCAGCACCATAGTAAAAACGAAACCCAAATGACACAACCGTGGGGAAATCTACCTCTCTAGTGAGTTGGTCCCAGAACTGAGTGTTTGGAGGAGGCTTTGCATGGACAAGGGGGCCCCCAGCCTGTCCCCCTCACCAGTCCCTCCAATGTCCTGTGATTGCTTCTATATTCAGGTCCTGCGTCTTCTTGGAAAGGTGACTATGTCTCATGTCTTCTCGCTTATTGGGTTTTTGGTTTTCATCTCTGTCCCTCTGCCAGCAGTCTTCCCTGGGGTAGCAGCACCCCGGGTCCCTTTGGCCCCCACCTTGCTGAGCATACTGAGACCCTGGGTGGCCGGGAGTGGTGGTGGTGGGGTTTTTCAAGCCTGCCATCTGGTTGTCCTCTGTCTCCCACCCTGTTCTCAGCACCTTCCCTAGGCCTGGGGACCCAGAGGGACGGGGTGTGGAAAAAGCACACAGGACAGTGGCGATGCCATGTGGCCTCTGGACAGGACAGTGGAGGGGCTGATGTCTGAGTGAGGGAGAGAACTGGCCCACTGGCGAGCAGCCTGGTCCTCCCCCTTTGGATGCCCAGACGTGCCAGGCATCTCTGCGTGTCTGTCTGTGGGGGTATGTCTCAGCTCCTCCTCTGGGGCTCAGGGTCTGGTCTTTCTGGTGAGCAGGTTAAGCATGAGGCTGACTTCAGAGCACCCCTCCTGGACCCTTCCCACCCAGGCAGGAGGAGCTGTGGGGCTCCACTGGCCACCAGGGCAGAGCAGACTCCAGAGAGAGCTCCAGGCAGCCTTTGTCTCAGGCACCAAGTTCCTTCACTTTGGGGCCTCTGCCCCTGCTCCCTGGGGACACGTCCCATCTGCTTCTTGGACAGTCTGAAGTAGGGGGAAGGGGGGGGCAAACACGGGCATCTGTCCGGAGATCCCCTGTGGCCCCCACTTGTAGCTGTGACCTGTCTCCACGTGAGGGAGCCCCAGAAAGCTCCAACCCAGCTAGCTGGGATGGCTGCCCGAGCCCCTCCTCTAGGGTAGCTGGGGAGCCTGCAGGCCACCCATCTGTCTGTCCGTCAGCAGCGCCTTGACATCCCTGAGGCTTGAGGTGGGTGGGCCAGCGGGCTCAGGTCTGTCCTTCGTCCCTGGAGTGTGTCCTGCAGCTGGACCTCCCATCCAGCCCAAGTCCAGGCCTCTGTGCCAACATCGGCCACCCCAGTGTGACTCTCCTGACCAAAGCTCAGAGCCCAGGAGGCGGGGAGGGCCTGGGGGTCTGTCCCTCGTGGCTGGAGCAGCCAGGCCCGGTGGGCCTTCCGCTCTCCCAGGGGCCCCCACTATGGCCCAGCAGGGCTGGGGGGGCCGGCCGTAGGTCCCTCAGTTTCCTGTGGGCACAACAGTTAAGAGCCAGACTGGGCCTGTCCAGCGGGGACTACGGGTTTCCAAACAGCTCGTCGAGCTCCTGCATCCACTCGTCACCTGGGCCGGCCTTGATGATGGAGTCCACCAGGTCGCTGTCCGGGAGGCCAGGGAAGGGGCCCCCAGGGGGCTCGCTGCCGTAGCCATAGGCCAGCTCCTGCCCGGGGCCCCGCTCGTAGGTCTGGCCGCCTGGGCCGAAGGCGCTCCCTGCCACCGGCGGCTGGGCTGGGGGCTGGCTGTAGGCTGGGAGTCCTGAGACCCCCTGGCTCAGGCCAGACAGGACCACCGGCCGGGCCTGGCTGGGGCCCTGTGGGGGCATCATAGGGCGGCCCAGGCCAGCGGGGCTGAGGGTCCTGACTGCCCCGGCGTCAACCATGGCGCCCAGCGCTGGCGGGAAGTGCTGTTTCCCTAGCCTGGGCTGGCCGGCGGGCAGCGGGTAGCCAGCTCCGTTGCTGAAGGTGCCCAAGTCCCCACTCGTCCTGCCTGGCGTGCCCTGCAGGGCCCGCTGCTGCCAGCCTGGGGGGCCCTGTGGCAGCCTGGGTGAGGGCTGCGGCCTGGGCAGGGCCTGGCCCCCTGGCCCTTTCATCTGTGGGTGCGGCTGGCCCCCCGCGGAGCCCGCCAGCAAGTTCTGGGCAAAGCCGCTGCCCTGGCCTGAGGCAGGCTGCCGGGGTGTGGGGGTCTGGCCGTGGCTCAGGCCCACACCAGGGCTTGGGTGCTGCAGCACAGGGGCCATGCTGGGGCCCCCGCTGTACACGCCGGGCTGGTTGGTGGGCGCCCCGCTGTACGGTGCCAGCCCCATCTCGGGTGGGGCAGCCACCGAGGGCCCTGGGCTCTGGGCAGGCCCCATGCCCAGCAGGCCTGCGTTCTGTGCCATCAGCCGGGACGTCCGCAGGCCCTGCAGGGCGGCCTGGCTCCTCACAGCGGCGGCCATGTCCTGGGGAGAGCCTGCAGGGAGAGAGGGCAGGGACTCAGTCCACCTGGCCAGGAAGCAACGCCGCCACCACTGACGCTGCAGTGCCCTCTAGGTGGGGCCAGCTCCCCAGCCCTGGACTGCTGTTTGAACACAAGAGGGCCGGCGATGGTGCACCTGGCTAAGCGCACACACTACGGATACGAAGCGCAAGGACCCAAGCAAGGACCCCGGTTCGAGCCCCCGGCTCCCCACCTGCAGGGGGGCCGCTTCACAAGTGGTGAAGCAGGTCTGCAGGTGTCTCTCTCTCTTCCTCTGCCTTCCTCTCCCCTCTCAATTTCTCTCTGTCCTATGTAACAAAATTGAAAAAAAATGGCCACCAGGAGCAGTGGCTTTGTGATGCCTGCACCAAGCCCCAGTGATAGCCCTGAAGGCTAAAAATAAAGATAAAAAACCATGAAAGATTTCTTTTTCTCTTTCCTTTTACTTAAATATAGGATTTACTTTATTTTTTTTAATTCCTTTTAAAAATTATTTTATGTGATAAGACAGAAATTGAGATGGGAGGAGGAGGCAGAGATAGACACAGACCTGATTCTTTGTTGGTAAAGCTTGTCCCCTTCAGGTAGGGGCTGGGGCTTGAACCCGGGTCCTTGC
Source organism: Erinaceus europaeus (assembly GCF_950295315.1). Taxonomy (NCBI): domain Eukaryota; kingdom Metazoa; phylum Chordata; class Mammalia; order Eulipotyphla; family Erinaceidae; genus Erinaceus; species Erinaceus europaeus. The sequence continues at coordinate 60,600,182 of NC_080180.1, read as the reverse complement.
CCATTCATTGTGACGTGTGCGCTCAACTAGGTGTGCCACTATCTTTTGTCTTCAGGGTTATTGTTGGGGCTCGGTGCTGGCACTATGAATCCACTGCTCCTGGAGACTTTAGACACCTGCAGACCTGCTTCACTTGTGAAGCAACATCCCCCCCCCCCCCCCGCGGGTGGGGAGCCGGGGGCTCGAACCTTGAGCCGGTCTTGCGCTTTGTACCATGTGCCTAACTGGGCATGTCATCGCCTGCTCCCCCCACTTCCTATTTAAGAAAAAAATTTTTTTTTGATGGAGACAGAGATCAAGAAGGAAACGGAGAAAAGAGAGACACCTCCAGCACTGTTTCACCACCAGTGAGTGAGGCTCCCCCTGCTGGCGGAAATCGGGCTTGAACCCGGACCCTTGTGCATAGTGACCTATGCACTCAACTAAGTGTGCCACAACCCGGCCCTGACAAGTTTCTTGTCTTTTTTTTAAACAATAAAAATGTTTTTTTTTAATTTATTATTTATTGGACAGACAGCCAGGAATCGAGAGGGAAGGGGGTAATGGAGAGGGAGAGAGACAGACACCCGCAGCCCTGCTTCATCACTCGTAAAGCTTTCCCCCTGCAGGTGGGGACAGGGGGCTTGAACCCAGGTCCTTGCCCATTGTAATGTGTGCTCAACCAGTGCCCGACCATGACAAGATTATGTCTATGAACAGGTTTACTCTGACAATATGTCCTTCATAAAAATGACAAGGGTTGAGAGTACAGGCCTTATTGTGTTTGAAGCCCTGGGTTCAAGCCTTGACATGGGAGCATCAGGGTTAGTACCTCTCTTCCCTGACAAACAACCAAGAAGGTAGCGGGGGCCTGGAGGATGCAGCAGTATTAGGCATGTGAGAGGCCCCAAGACTCACTCCCTGCTATCACATTAAAAAAAATTCTAGCAAGTTGGGCGGTAGTGCAGCAGGTTAAGTGCACGTGCCACAAAGCGCAACACAGAGCACAAGGACCGGCGTAAGGATCTCGGTTCAAGCCCCCTGGCTCCCCACCTGCAGGGGAGTCGCTTCACAGGTAGTGAAGCAGGTCTGCAGGTGTCTGTCTTTCTCTCCCCCTGTCTTCCCCTCCTCTCTCCATTTCTCTGTCCTGTCCAGCAATGATGACATCAATAGCAGCAACAACAACAATAAAACAAGGACAACAAAAGGGAATAAATAAGAAAATTTTAAAAAGTCATCATCTTTAAAAAAAATTCTGCTTATATCATATGCAGATCATAATAGAAACTTGGAAATTATGAAAAGGCACATAGACAAAACTGAAGGTCAAGTAGCCACGCAGGGCTGCTGTTTGGGCACTGACGTGCCGACAGGCCAGAGCAGGGCGCCCTGGCAGCCGCCTCACAGCTGCTCTGCTCACACACACCCAAGGTCACCCTGGGCCACACCCTGGGCACAAAGGGGCCTTCCTCTCTGCTGTGCTGCCTCCCTCAACCAAGAAGCCAGTGCTGGCTGTGGGGGTGGCAGCATTCCCTCCCGAGCTGCCCTGAGAAGCTACACCCCATGGCCTTGCACATTCTATATATATTTAAAGAGATCTTTTTTCTAACCAGGGTTATTCCTGGGCCTCAGTGCTGGCACTACAAAACCACTGCTCCTGGTGGCCATTTCCCCCTCACCCCTTTCTATTTTACTGGACAGGATGGGGAGAAATTGAAAGGGGAGGAGAGGTAGAGGGGCCAGGCTCTGGTGCACCCAGTTAAGCATATATAGTAGGAAGCGTAAGGACCTGTGCAAAGATCCTGGTTTGAGCCCCTGGCTCCCCACCTGCAGGGGGGGGGGGTCGCTTCATAAACGGTGAAACAAGTCTGCAGGTGTCCGTCTCTCCCTCTCTGTCTTCCCCTTCCCTCTCAATTTCTCTCTGTCCTATCCAATGAAAATCAATAATGGCTGCCAGGAGCAGTGGACTCACAGTGTGGGCACTAAGCCCCCGTGAGAACCTGGGAGGCAAAAACAAACAAAAAAAACCTGCAGCCCTGCTTCACCACTTGTGAAGCATTCCCCCTGCAGATGGGGACCAGGGGTTTGAACCTGGGTCCTTGTGCACTGTACCATGCTCACTTAACCTGGGGTGCCCCTGCCCAGCCCCTGCCTTGCATCTTCCACTGTTTGTGAAGTGCAGCAGCGATCAGCAGAGGACACCATCAATAAAGACCATTCGGCCAATTCCCCTCAGGACTCAAGGAGGCCTGGCGGGGTCGGAGGCCTGTTTCCACTAAGCAGCTGTTTGGATAGAAAGGACATTTTTCTGGATCCTCTCTGGAGCCTTCCACACGCTCCAGATTCTCAGGATTATGACTGGTGGGGTGGCCTGCCTGGCGGTGAGCTGGGAAGAGAAAGAAGCCTCACCGCACCCCCAGCTCAGCCCTCCCCACCCAGGTGGAACGGCTGCTGTCTGCACGCTGCCTTAGCGTGTCTCCCAGTGGGCCACAGCCGGGCGGCCCAGCCACTCCGACCAAGCACGTGCGTGAGGTCTCACTCTGACACAGTCCCAGGAAAGCCACAGACCAGCCAGGAGACGAGAAGTGCCACCCGCAGGACAGAGTTAGTGGGTGCCCAGATGGGCTCCCCTACATCCCTGCTGCTGCTGAAGTTTTCCAGAAAAAGGATTTTTCCTGGACACTCAGCACAGATGCAGCCCAGGAACCGGCTCAGGTTGGAGGCAGATCTGCGCTGACCCAGCAGCAGGGAGCAGGGGGTCAGCTCGCCAGATCACTGGCTGATGTGTGCGCTGGTCCTCCCGACAGGCTACTGATTTCTGGGCAGCAAACACGGCTCCATATCTCCTCTTTCTTCAAGAACGAGAATTACGGGAATTCTCATTAAGTTTTGTGGCTTGAGATCAATATCCCATGGTGCTTGAGTGAAATCAGTCGGGAGGAAATGGGGACCAGGTGACAGAGACCCCTAGCAGTGTGTCACTTGTTTGTTTTGAAAGTAATTATAAAAAAGTGACTTAAAAAAGTCCTGGGAGCCGGGTGGTAGCGCAGCAGGTTAAGCGCACGTGGTGCAAAGCACAAGGACCGGCGTAAGGATCCCGGTTTGAGCCCCCGGCCCCCCACCTGCAGGGGGGTCGCTTCAGAGGCGGTGAAGCAGGTCTGCAGGTGTCTGTCTTTCTCTCCCCCTCTCTGTCTTCCCCTCCTCTCTCCATTTCTCTCTGTCCTATCCAACAACAACGACATCAAGAACAACAACAATAATAACGACAACAACAATAAAACAACCAGGGCAGCAAAAGGGGGAAAAAACAGCCTCCAGGAGCAGTGGGTTCATGGTGCAGGCACCAAACCCCAGCAATAACCCTGGGGGCAAAAAAAAAAAAAAAAGAAAAAGTCCAAAGTGGGAGCCAGGCAGAGCACACTTGGTTAAGTACACACATTATAGGTTCAAGCCCCTGCTCCCCACCTTCAAGGGGAAAGCTTCATGAGTGGTGAAGCAGGGCTACAGGGGTCTGTCTCTTCCACCCTCCCTCCCTTCTTTTTTCGCCTCCTGGGTTATCTGTGGGCCTCAGTGCTGACACTATGAATCCACTGCTCCTGGTAGCCATTTTTCCTTTTTATTGGATAGGACTGAGAGAAATTGTAAGAGGAGGGGCAGACAGAGAGACACAGAGAGAGAGATACCTGCAGACCTGCTTCACCACTTGTGAAGTGTCTCCCTTGCCAGTGAAGAGCCAGGGGTTCAAACCCGTATCCTCATGCTTAGTATCATGTGCATTTAACTGGGTGCTCCACCGCCCGCCCCATCTCCCCCTGTGCTGTAACACACACAAACAAGAAAAGCTCAAAGCTCCTGACTAAGCGGAGGGCGGGAGCAGGCTGCACAGACTGAGCTGCACGTCAGGTCTCCAGTTCCGTGACGTCAGCGGTCAAGTTTGTACTGACTGCCTGGCTGTGGTGAAATGGGTTATCGAGTTATTAAAAAAAAAAAATACAACAAGGCAAAGGGAAAAGTATCGCTGACTGGAACTGATCGCATCGCCTCAACTTACAGAAACAGGCTTCTGGAGACAGATGAGACAGCACCTACATTTAGGACAGACCTGCTTCACTGCTTGTGAGGTGACCCCGGGGCTTGAATCCAGATCTTGTTCTTGGAACTATGTGCACTTAGCCAGGTGCACCACCACCCAGCCCCCACCTTTTAATTTCTTTTAGAGAAAGAGACCACAGCACTGCTCACTATCCACAGGGCTTGTCCTGGTGCCACCTGCAGCATTCCCCATGTGATGCCAGGGGCATCTGCTGAGGCGTGCTCTCCCGGGAGCTGACTCCGGCCGGCCCCGCATCCTTCACAGCTGGCTCTCTCTCCTGTTACCAGGCTGATGCTCGCACAGCCTACAGCCACTGCAGGCTGCAGCTGAGGCCGGAGCGTGACTGGGCTCGGGGGTGCTCGCCTGGACCTCAGGGCCCAGCACCCCGGGGCCGAGCACAGCCGTGCTTTGGTCTGTCCTCATGCGACAGTCTGATCCCAACCTGGCTCCAGCTGCAGCCTCAGGACCGGAGAGGCCATGCTCACCTCCCACTCACCCTGGCTCCCCTCCTCCTCCCGTGACCACTGAAGCACCTGCCTGTGGCCTGTGTTCTCCCGGGTGCAGTGGGCTGGAGAGACTGCCTTCCAGTCCTCACTCTGGCCGGCTCTCCATGGGTCCTCTCTCCCCCCCTTCCTCCCCTCCTCTCTCCCCGGGGCTGCCGGGTTAGACTACAGGAACTCCGCTGGGCTGGCAGCCTGAGCTCTGAGCGGCTTGTCCAGGCTGGACACACACAGCGTGCTCACACGCAGAGGCGCAGCCAGAAGTCGGGGGGGGGGTGTCTCGGGGTGCACAGGGCCTCACCTTGGAACTGATTGACCTGCTGCACGGGGTACTGGCTCCGCTGCTGCTGGAGGTGCTGCCGGGGGTGGTGAGCCTGCTGCAGCTGCTGGGGAGACAGAGCGGGGGCAGAGGTGAGAGGGGACCACATCCCAGCAGTCTGGCCTCCCAGCAACATTTCCCAGGCAAGAGCACAAAGCCCAGAGGTCCAGCCTGGTGGGTGCTCACAGATAATGTTCATTCATTTTTTTTTTCTGCCACCAGGGTTATTGTTGGGGCTCAGTGCCAACACTTCTTCTTCTAGCGTTTGCCTATGAATCTGCCATTCCCTGTGCCCCCCCCCCCCCCCCCCGCTCTCACCCAGTTTATTTGATAAAACAACGAGAAACTGAAAGAGGAGGCAGAGATAGAAAGGCCTGCAGATCTGCTTCACTGCTCATGGAGCCCCCTGCGCCATACCCGGCCTCAGTGCCCTGTGTCCCCCACACAGCCTGGTCTGCGTGTGGTGGGGTCACGTGACAACTCTCCCCAAATTCCTGCCACAACATTCTAGTCTGTCATCACTGGGGCTTCACTGTTCCAAGCTAACTTTTTTTGGAGAGAGAGAAAGAGGGAGAGAGGCTGAGAGGTTGAGAGCACAGCAGCAAAGCTCCCTCCAGAGCTGGGCAGCCAGAGCTGAACCCCTGGGACGATGCCCCCAGCGGTGCCGACCTACAGCAGAGCAGACCCCACAGAGCCCAGGCCACCTGCAGCCCCCACAGGAGCCGAGCAGCAGACAGAGGCTTAGGGTGGTGCCCGCTGCTGGCATTTGAGGCTGGCACCTGCTGTGACCCCAGCCTGACCCCCCCAGCCCCCATCCCACAGCTCTGTGGGCCACTGCCACCCTTCCATTGTTCCCCCAATTCTTTAGAATCCTCTCCTGTCCCTCCTCCCCATGCTTCCTTCCAAGAATCAGAATTCTCTGAATTACCTTCTTTTGTCTCCCTTCCTGGGAGGGATCTTAAGAGTCAGGAAGAAAGCAGGGGCCTGCAGGGAGCTCTCAGAAGCCAGGAGCTAAGGCACCAGGCTGGGGTGGAGCCCTGAGAATGAGCTGGCCCATGCTTTGCACCTGCCCTGGCCCAGCCTCACCTGCCCTCACCTGCCCTGGTCCACCCTCACCTGCTCTCACTTGCCCTGGCCCAGCCTCACCTGCCCTGGCCCAGCCTCACCTGCCCTCGCCCACCCTCACCTGCTCTCACCTGCCCTGGCCCAGCCTCACCTGCCCTCACCTGCCCCGGCCCAGCCTCACCTCTCCGGCCGCCCTCACCTGCTCTGCCAGCATCTGCTGCTGCTGCCTCTGCTCACGAAGGAACTGCTGCTTCTGCTGCTCTAGCAGCTGTGCCCGCTGGTCCAGCAGCATCTGGCTCACCAGGGCCTGTGGCTGGCTGCCCAGGAAGCCGGGGCCTGAGCCGGGCGCCATGGGTGACGGCATGGGGCCCGAGGTGCGGGGAAGCACCATTGGGTGCTGCTCCTGGGGGAACAGAGAGAGGAGAGTGGGTAACTCTGGCTGGAGGGGAGCCCGGGGTGGGACTGCTCTGAGCTGCCCACGGCCCTCGACCTGGTGCAGCCACCAGCTTGGCCCCGAGCCCCAGGCTGCCTCTTCCGGTGCCCAAGGGCCGGGCTTTCTGCTGTTCCCCAGCTCCTGCGAGAGCAGCCCTTCAGGTGGGGCCTGTCCTCCCTGCCCACCTGGGCTCAGGGCAAGAGGCAAAGCTGGCAGAGGGCACGCTCACTGGCTGCAGCGAGCTGGGGGGGGGGGGTTGCAGCTTGGACCAGGCCCTGGAACCAACCGCCCGACACCTGTCAGCGCAGAACTGAGGGCCCGGCGCTCGCTCAGGACTTGTTTGCCTGAGAATCCAGAGGCCCCAGGTTCAGTCCCCAGCCCGAGTTGAAGGGTGCTCTGGGGGTGGGGGTGGGCAGTGGTGCATCTGGTTAAGCACACACCCTACCATACACAAGGGCCTGGGTTCAAGCCCCTGTGTCTTAACTGCAGGGGAAGCTTCATGAGCAATGAAGCAAGTCCGCAGGTGTTTTTCTCTTCCTCTCTCTTTTCCCCTCCCCTCTCAATTTTTCTCTGTCGTATCAAAGAGAACAAAAAAGAAGAAATGCCCGCTAGGGGCGGTGGATTCATCCTGCAGGCCCTGAGCCCCAGCAATAACCCTGGTGGGGAAAAAAGGATGGAAGAAAGATGGGTTCTCTGAGCCTCCCCATCACATAAAAATTAATTTTTATGAGCGTTGCGGGCAGTAGTGCAGAGGGTTAAGCACACGTGGCGCAAAGCACAAGGACGCGTAAAAGGATCCCAGTTTGAGTCCCAGCTCCCCACCTGCAGGGTGGTTGCTTCACAGGCGGTGAAGCAGGTCTTCAGGTGTCTTTCTTTCCCCCTCTGTCTTCCCCTCCTCTCTCCATTTCTCTGTTCTATACAACAACGACGACATCAATAACAACAACTACAACAATAAAACAAGGGCAACAAAAGGGAATAAATAAATATTTAAAAATAATTTTTATAAGAGGAACTGGGTGTTCCCTGGGATATGTGTGTGTGTGTGTGGTGGGGGTGGAGGGCTGGGAGCCTTGAGTGACTAGTCACGTGCCTGCTGGTCAGAGGACCGTGACTTTGAGGTTGGTCCACAGAAACACAGAGCTCCAGGTTTCCAGCCAGACAGAGCCATCAGACCTGCCTCCCAGAACCTTCCTTCCTTGCTCACCCCACCCAGGGATGGCAAGTGCGGTCTCAACACAACACAGGAAAAGAACGCTTCTTTTCCTTTCTTTTCTCCCAACCCTCACCTGAGCTTCACCGCTGCAGGATAACTTTTTTTTTTTTTCAGACAGAAAAACAGTGAGACAGAGGGAGAGAGAGAGAGACCCCACGGCTTGAAGATCCCCTAGTGAGCCTGGGCTGCGACCCCAGCAGAGCACGTGTACTGGCCAGGGAGTTGTTCGCTGGTACTATAGAAAATCCCCCCCCCCCCCCATTTTATTGGATAGGACAGAGAGAAAATGAGGGTGGGGGGGAGACAGAGAGGGAGAGAAACAGGAGACCTGCAGCCCTGCTTATGAAGCAGACCCCCTGCAGGTGGGGAGTGGGGACTCTCGAACCCAGGTACTTGCACATAGTGTTATATGCACTTAACTAGGTGCAGCACCGCCCCGCCCCTCAGAAAGGCCCTTTCCTAGTCCACGTTCAGGCCACTCCTCTGGGCACAGAGGCACTGATCGGGGTGGACACGCTGGGCTGGGCTGGGTGGTAAAGAGAACAGCCTTGGGGGCGCCTCAGCTGTGAGGGTACAGACAAGACAGCAGACTCAGACGGGATGTGCAGGCTTTTCCTGTTATTTGGCTCCTGCTCTGACACAGGCAGACTCACTCCTGCTCTCCTGCTCCCCCCACACACGCAGCTGAGTTGGTGTCTCTCTCCTAGAGCTGTGGCCCGGGGTTTGGGTAGCCACAGTGCCCGCAGGAAACAAGGCTGACAGGTCACTCACTGCTTGGTGGGTGTGGGTTCTGCTTGTCTGGAGCGGATGGCAGGCCCAGAGGAGAGGGTACTGCCCCCCACACACAGCTGAGAAGCGCAGCGAGGCTGAGGTTCTAGTGCTGACTAGACTCCTTCACACTGAGATGCCCCCATCCAGCTGACACCAGATCCTAACCCCCCCCCCCCCCATAAAATGAAGGGGAAAGGATAAAACCAACAAGCCTACTTTCCATTTCTCTTCCCAGGGATGACAAGGCTGGAGAGGGGCTGGGGGAGGTGGTGTCCCCCTCCCCAGGTAGTCTGCTCCCTGAGAAGCCAGCAGCTGGGGGCCCACCTCCCTGGTGTGTCTGAGAGGGTCGTCTTCCCGCCAGCACTGAGGTGGGGGTCCCGGGCTCCAGAGGTGCATTCTATTGTAGGGACTCTCCTGTGGGGAGGGTGTGCTGGGGGTCCAAACCCTGGCGCGAAGGGGTGCAGCCTTTCTAGGGCACCCTCCTGGGGGCAGGGGTCACCGGGAGGCACTGGGGGATCCCATCCCAGGCGTGCAGGGGTGCGGCTTTTCTCAGGGACCCACCTGGGGGGCGGTGCGCCTGCACTTCCTCCTGTGCCCAGCAGATGGCGGTGTCGGCTGGCGCCGGGCAGCGTGGCCTCCCCCCAGAGTCCCTCCCACCTGCAAATCTCTCTCTCTCTCTCTCTCTCTCTGTCTCTGTCTCTCTCCTGCAGCTTGAATTAGCATCCCACACCTCACCTCCAGCACCTTCTGCGGTGATTTTGCTGTCACTTTTGGGAGGTGGCTGAGGGGTGACCCTGGGAGAGTTGGGGGGCATTGGATGAAAGCCCACCCTGGGACACCCGCCCCCACCACCACCGCCCAGGCCCTGCACACAGGCTGTGCTGGGGGACGAATGGCCACAGGCTTTGCAAGCTCACAGAAGCAGGGCCCCCACCCCAAAGGTAAGAAGATGCCTCTGGGCACAGGAGAGGTGACCCTAAGCAGTGTGGAGCTGACCCCTCGTGGCCCCAAGCCTGACTGCCGTCGGTGCAGGAGAAGGGGGGCTGGACAAGCCCTTCGGGCAAGAGCCAGAACCCAGCTGGCACCTGCAGGCCCAGGTGTTTGCAAATCACTCCAGACCCTCGGAGGAATGGGAGAGGGTGGCAGAGTGGGCTCCCAGATCCCAGACAGCACACTGGACACTGTGCTGAGTGAGCAGAAGGGCCTCTTCTGCTGCCTTTGTTGCTTTGCAGAAAGAAATCACTTCCCCAATCCGGGCCTGTGACAGTGAGGTCATCAGTCCAGGTTTTAATAACACAGGACAGAAATGCCCCCCCAAACCCCCAAGACCAAGCATCCCTGGTTGAGGGGTGGGCCAGGTTGCTGGCAGGCTGACCTCTCCTCTCCCTCCAGGCTGGGAGTTTTTACTTCTTCTATTTTAAATATCTACCTAAGTACACAGAAAGTCAGAGAGAAAGATACAGAAAGACGGCAACAGAGACCTATGTGTTGAATGCAGGACTCCAGGGCCTCAGGCGTGACAGTCTTTTTGCAGAGCCGCTATGTGTGTGTCCCTGGGCCCACGCTCCACCATAAACACTGTTTCACATGCTGGTGGCTCAGCTCGCCTGGATACTGCACTGCTCTGCCATGTGCAAGGCCCAGGTTCAAGCCACATAGAAGGAAGCTTCAGTGCTGTGGTCTCTTTTACTTTCTCTCTCTCTCTCTCTTTTTTTTGTTTTTGCCTCCAGGGTTATTATTGCTGGGGCTCGGTGCCTGCACCATGAATCCACTGCTCCTGGAGGCCATTCTTTTCCCCTTTTGTTGCCCTCGTTGTTGTAGCCTTGTTGTGGTTATTATTATTGTTGTTGATGTCATTGTTATTGGATAGGACAGAGAGAAATGCAGAGAGGAGGGGAAGACAGAGAAGGGGAGAGAAAGACAGACACCTGCAGACCTGCTTCACTGCCCGTGAAGTGACTCCCCTGCAGGTGGGGAGCCAGGGGCTCGAACCAGGATCCTTACGCCTGTCCTTGCGCTTTGTGCCACATGCACTTTACCCACTGCGCTACTGCCCGACCCCCACTCTCTCTTTTTGCCCCCAGTGTTATCACTGAGTCTCAGGGCCAGCACTATGCATCCACTGTGCCTGGAGGCCATTTTATCCACTTTACTGGTCAGGACAGAGAAATCAAAAGGGAAGGGGAGACAGGGAGCGAGAGGGGCCAGGTGGTGGTGCACAGTACAAGGAAGCACAAGGACCTGTACAAGGCTCCCTGTTCGAGCCCCAGACCCCCACCTGCAGGAGGGTCGCTTCACAAGTGGTGAAGCAGGTCTGCAGGTGTCTGTCTTTCTCCTTCTCTATCTTCCCCTCCTCTCTCAATTTCTCTCTGTCCTAGTCAATAAAATGGAAAAAAAATGTCTGTTAGGAGTAGTGGATTTGTAGTGCTGGCACCGAGCCTCAGAGATAACCCTGGAGGCAAAAAAAAAAAAAAGAGGGAGAGAGAAAGACACCTGCTGTAGACCTCCTTCACAGCTTGAGAAGTGTCCCTCCTGTAGGTGGGGAGGGGGGCTTGAACCCGGATCCTTGCATGAGTCCTTATGCTTAGTACTATGTGCGCTTAACTGGGTGTGCCACGGCTTGCCCCTCTTTTTCTCTGCCTCTAGCTAAAAGAAACACACACACACACACACACACAATACCCACTTCCTTAGACTGCCCCCTCTGTGGCAGCCCCATCCCATCATGCCCCCGGCTGAGCAGGCCCCTTGAGGAGTCCCATGTCCAGCAGAGAAGGCCGCCTGGCCTTTCCACAGTATCCTGTGGGAGTGAGGCAGCAAAGGGAGGGAACTGGGGATCTTCTGGGAGAGGACGGGCAGAGGCGGGCAGGGCTGAGCCCAGCTGAGGGCGGGGAGGGGACAGGTCCATCTCTGTGCCGTGCACACGGCCTCTGGGCTGGACATGGAGTCACTGGGGCACAGGGGTGAGGTAGAGGAGGGTCCAGGCTCTATGCTGGCAGCTGTAGGTTCAATCTCCGGCTCTGGCTCCCTCTACCTCTCATTGGAAACCAACAAATCTTTGGAAGAAAACAAAAAACCTGCTCAGGTTGGGATATATAAACTTTCTCAAAAGAAAATGGAGCTAACTGAAGGTTCATGGTGGTAATTTGTGTTTTAGACATGAATTAACCAAACGGTGAGAGCCGAGTTCAGGCAGATGGCTGAGCAGTTTGGGGTGTTTTATGGAGTCCTCACTCTGCCAAATTGGTGGGAATTAAGCTGTTTGTGACTTTCTTTGGAGGAAGAGAAACAGACCAGTGTGTAAACCACCTGTCTGCTGGCGGCATCTGACAGCTTCCCCTGTGAGAGGGGTGAGTTCTCTCGGGGGGGGAGGCTTACTTTTAGAGTCCCCAAAGCCATCACGGCACACGACACAGTTCTGAGAGCAGCTGTGGTCCCCAGGACTAGCAGGAGTGGATAATGCCGGCCTGTGGGGCTGCCCCCCGCAGGCCCCAGGACTCTTAATCTGGTTTCCACTGCTCACAGTGCACGGAGAGGCTTCCTCTTCCCACACCGCAGACATTCGCACAATAAGCAGCTGATAAGCACCTCACCATCCTTGGCGACCTCTTGCCAGGCAGGTGGCAGGGGACAGACTGTCCAGAGTCCACCCCAGGGATAAACAGCAGGGGCAGGGGTGGAGCACCCTTTAATTCTGTCCCCCCTATAAGCCCCCCAAGGTCCTGGCACCTCAGCCAACCTCCCCGGTGGATCTAGATGCTTCTCTGCTTGGGACCAGCAGGGGAGATTCGATTACCCTTGGCTTCTCACAGCTCTGTGTGGAGAGGAAGGTGAGGGCTGAAAGGTAGCTTCCAGCAGCCTGCTGCTCCTGCCACAGAGGAGGGGGGACAGGTGGGAGAGAGGCGCTCTAAGCCTCATGCCAGGGTGGCTTCCATCGGATGTCCCAGTCCCTTCCCGAGCTCAGGCCTCCTCCTGAGCTCACGTGGGCCTTGCGGTCCAGGGCATTTTATGAGTCCAGTGGCTCGGGGGGACACCTCAGCTTCCCTGCCCGCTGGACATCCCGCCTGGCTCCCCCACCTTGGAGAGAACCGGCCAGAGCCAAATAGGATCAGACGAGCTTTCCTTCCACAGGCAGAAGACTCCTTGGGAGGTAAGGCTCTTACCCATAAGTCCCGCTATGCAGCAGCGGGGGGGGGGGTCTGAGCACCCCCAGATCCACATACCCGGTGTGGGGGGACAGGGGTCCTGTGTGCACTGAAAATGCAGTCGCTATGTTGATCCACAGACCTCTGACAGCAATTGCAGTTCATTTTTTTTTTTGGGGGGGAATCGAACCCAGGGCGTCATGCATGTTTGTGCTCTACTACTGAGCACCTCCCTGCACCCCCCACCTGTGACCCTGTTACATTATGTCATTCTGCTCCTGCTCTGTTCTGGAAGTTTCCTTCCTGCTGCATTTTGTTGCTGGTGTGTGTGTGTGTGTGTGTGTGTTTGATGGTTTTGTAAGAACCACCCTGTGAGACACAGCCGGAGAGAAGTCTGGGGGTGGGGGCCGGGCAGTGGCGCACCCGGTAAAGTGCACAAGTATAAGCACAAGGACCTGTGCGACCACCCGGGTTTGAGCTCCCAGCCTCCCATCTGCAGGGTGGGAATTTCAGAAGCGGTGAAGCAGCTCTGCAGGTGTTTCTCTTTCTATTTCCCCTGCTCTCTCAATTTCTCTCTGTCCTATCCAATACAATTGAAGAGACAGCTTCCAGGAGCAGTGGCTTTGTAGTGCCACCAAGACCCAGCAATAACCCTGGAGGTAGAGAGAAAGAGAGAGAGAGAGAGAGAGGTCTGGGGGTGTAGTCTTGTCCCAAATCCTGGGCGTCCTGCTATCTGCCCTGTGCCTTCTTGGGGAGGGATGGCAGAGGTCTCACTGGAAAGCACTAAGGGTGAACGTGGGGAGGAAGGGGAAGAGAGTGGTGAGTGGGTGGGACTGCGGCACATGTCTTACCAGAACTGTTTAAATTTTTTATTACATTTATTTATTGGATAGAGACAGCCAGAAATTGAGAAGAGGGGGAAAGAAAAAGAGAGAGAGAGAGAGGAAGAGAGATGGACATTTGCAGCATTGCCTCACCACTTGTGAAGCTCTCCCCCTGCAAGTGGGGACTGGGGGCTTGAACCTGGGTCCTTGCACATAGTAATGTGCACTCAACCAGGACCTCTCCCTGAACAGGATGAAGTCCGCTCTGAGGAGACCCTCGAAGGGAGCACCAACCCCTCCATCACCACCCTCACAGGGACAGACAGACGCCAGGCCATAGAGCCTGGACAGAGACCCAAGATACTGAGGTGGCCGTGTCCTTCCCCATCACATGTCCAAAATGGCTTCAAAGCCTCACACGGTGGTGGCTGGAAAGTAGTCGTGCTTCTGGACTCTCTGTTCCGAGGGCTCTGATACTCACAGGACTTACGAAGCCCCCTCCCGCCCCCCCACCCCCTATACAGCCTTCCCCATGACTTCAGTGCTTGTGAAGGCTGACCCCACCTCAGGACTCCTAGGATGTTTGAGAAAGGACAGTGAGATGGCCCCCAGCCTGGCAATTTAACACCTGCAAGAAGTGTTCCCTGTATGGATACACCTGCCAACGCCTATGTCCAGTGGGGAAGCAATTACAGAAGCCAGACCTTCCACCTTCTGCATCCCACAATGACCCTGGGTCCATACTCCCAGAGAGATAAAGAATAGGAAAGCTGTCAGGGGAGGGGATGGGATACTGAGGTCTGGTGGTGAGAACTGTGTGGAATTGTACCCATCTTATCCTACGGTCTTGTTAGTCATTATTAAATCAATACCAAAAAAGAGAAGTATTCCCTGGGGGGCTGATCTGACTAGGACAGGGTGGGTGACAGGAGCCTGGGCTGGGCTGCTGGTAAGCTGATATTTGGGGTCAGGAGGCTGGCTGTCACACTGGTGACTCCATTTCCAAGCACAGCTGGCCAGATGCTTATGGGAAAACCAAAGTCACTGCAAACTGCGACTGCAGGCCTGAGCCGAGGCCCCAGTGCTCTGGCTGGAACCCTGAGGAGGGAGGCTGGCCTGTTATCTCGCCTCAGCCTGAGGCTCTGTCCCCTGCTTTCCTGGCTGACCCAGGAGCTGCTGGTCTGGATTCCAGCCTCCTGGGGACATAGCAGGAAACTGGTGTGTGTGTGTGTGTGTGTGTGTGTGTGTGTGTGTGTGTGTGTGTGTGTGAACTAACCCAGGGTTTGTGCACATAAAACACCCCTGAGCTGACTCCAGTGTGTGTGTGTGTGTGTGTGTGTGTGTGTGTGTGTGTGTGTGTGTGTGTGTGTGTGTGTGAACTAACCCAGGGTTTGTGCACATAAAACACCCCTGAGCTGACTCCAGGACTTAATTTTTTTTTTCTTTTTTGCCTCCAGGGTTATCACTGAGGCTCGGTGCCTGCACTACGAATCCACTGCTCCTGGAGGCCATTTCTCTTGCCCTTATTGTTATTGTTGTTACTGCTGTCATCGTTGTTGGATACGACAGAGAGAAACGGAGAGGGGAGGGGAAGACAGAGAGGGGGAGAGACACCAGACCTGCTTCACCACCTTTGAAGCGACTCCCCCTGCAAGTGGGGAGCCGGGGAGGGGTGGGGGGGGCTTGAACTGGGATCCTTGCATTTCACACTAAGTGTGACTAAGCTTAACCCGGTGCACTACCGTCCAGTCACTGCCCCCCACCCCCTGGTCCTACTTTTCATTCTCAGGTTTTCAGAGACAGCGACAGACAGAGTGGATAAAATGCAAGGGCAGGGGTGCGGGGGGGGGCAGAGTGAGAGACACAGCTACATGGTGCCCCCATCCAAGGGCCTGCGCTCCACTCCCAGCTCTTCCTGACGCGCCAGCTCTGGCTCTCGCTGCCCATTCGGGCGCTTGGGAGTTCTGAGGAGAGAGTCACACAGAAGACCTGCAGCTAATAGGATTCCCTCCCCTGGGCCCAGCATTTAGCTGCAGCTCTGACAGGATTAAAAAAAAAAAAAGACAAAAGCGTTGGCTCTGAGGCGCCGGCACTTGGCAGCTCGCTCTGGCAGGGAGTCCTGGGGGTAGGAAGGACTTGGGGTGCCCTGGGCCCCTGGGAGGATGCTCCCAAGGGTGTGTGCGACTGTTAGTGACTGTGTACATGTGTGACTGAGTGTCTGAGTGAGAAACTGCATGTGAGTGTGTGGGTCTCCCTTCCCCAGGGCCTCTTTCCTTCCTTTAAAAAGAAGCCGCATTTGTGAGACATCAGGAAGCAAAGTAGAAGAACAAACTCATTTCCATGGCTGGGAGCCCCCTCACTGGGTAGAGCACGTGCCTGCTGCTCCGGAGGCTCTGGGTTTGAGCCCCGAGGACAGCGCTGGCTCTGAGCACCACGGACTGACTGCAGGAGGAGCCAGTTAGGTGTCAGTGGGGCTGTGTCTGCACATGGTCGGGCGCGGCCCCCGCCCCCCAGGGCTGCGTGAAAAAGAACGTCAACCCTTGATCCTGATTCCAGAAAGCAATGACGTGGGTGGGAGGTATATAGAATAATGGTGATTATGCAAAGAGACTCTCATGCCGGAGGCTCCGAAGTCCCAGGTTCAAGCCCCTGCACCACCATAAACCAGAGCCAAGCAGTGCTCTGGTTAAAAAAAAAAAAAAATTAAAGTCAGAAAGGAACAAAGTGGGTGGCAGAGGGGACGAAGGAAGCTGGTCCTTGGGTGGTGAGGGTGGGGTGGTAACTGACGGGAGCATTGTGCAAAGCAGCGGCTTTCTTAGTTGGGGGGCAGTGCTGGTGGGGTCTCTCCGTCTCTGTCTCTCACCATCTATCTAAAAACAAGAGTCCGCTGGGACAGGCGGAATTGTGTCCCCTGGTGACAAAACAAATCAGACAACAGAGTTCAGCTTCCTAGAGCTCTGGGCAGCAGCCCACCGGCCAGGCCCTGGGGAGGTCCCCACGAGGCCCCAGCCCCGGGGCCTGCAGCCCTGTGCTTTGTCTGGCATGCGGAGATCGCTCGCTTTCATGGCTGGGCTGGTATCACTCGCTGGTGTCACACTGTGGAGAACAGTCTGGAAAGACCTCAGCTAGCAACAACGGTCTGGCACTCCAGCACCCGAGGCCCCAAGCCTCCTCACTCCTCCTCCTCCTCTCGTAAAACAAGTGCTTTCCTGGGGGGGGGGGGTGAGGAAAAGCAAAACCACAAGGAGATCGGCAAGAAAAAGAGAGAGAGAGAGAGAGAGAGAGAGAGAGAGAGAGGAGCAGACTAATTCGAAAATGTCTGGAAACCACCAGTGCTGGAGAGGGCAGAGCAAAAGGAGCTGGTGCCCTGTGGGTGGGGGTGCAAGCTGGTGCCTGGCCCACTGAGACCTGCTGCCTGAGTTGGCACAGACCCGGCATCAAGACGGGACCCACAGCCCTTGATGGCAGCTTACTGTGTTTTGTTTTGCTTTTTTAAAAAAATATTTATGTGGGCCGGGAGGTGGCACAGTGGATAAAGCATCGGACTCTCAAGCATGAGGTCCTGAGTTCAATCTCCGGCCGCACATGTACCAGAGTGATGTCTGGTTCTTTCTCTCTCTCCTATCTTTCTCATAAATAAAAATAAATAAATTCTTTTAAAAAATGTATTTGTGGTCTGGGAAGTGGTGCAGTGGAAAAAGCATCAGACTCTCTCAAGCATGAGGTCCTGAGTTCAATCTCCGGCCGCACATGTACCAGAGTGATGTCTGGTTCTTTCTCTCTCTCCTATCTTTCTCATTAATAAATAAATAAATAAATCTTTAAAAAAAAAGAATAGGTTACTTAAAAAATTATTTATCTATTCCCTTTTGTTGCCCTTGTTTTTTTTATTGTTGTCATCGTTGTTGGATAGGACAGAGAGAAATGGAGAGAGGAGGGGAAGACAGAGGGGGAGAGAAAGACAGACACCTGCAGACCTGCTTCACCGCCTGTTGACTCCTCTGCATGTGGGGAGCTGGGGGCTCGAACCAGGATCCTTACACCGGTTCTTGAACTCTGTTTTTGTGGTTGTTGCTGGTCCCCCCTTTCTTTTGCCCACAGGGTTCTCATTGGGGCTTGGCAACAGCACTATAAACCCACTGCTCCTGGCAGCCATTTTTTCCATTTTACTGGGTAGGACAGAGAAACTGAGAGAGCAGGGGGAGACAGGGAGAGAGGAAGATAGACACCTTGTGAAACATCCCCCCTGCAGGTGGGGAGTGGGGTCTCGAACCTGGATCTTTGTGCAGGTCCTTGCCCTTAGTGCTATGTACACTTAACTGGGTGCGCTACTGCCCAAACCCTAATTTTTTTTATAACCTTTTCTAAGATTTCCAGGGCCAGGGAGAGAACTCAACCTGTTAGAGCCCCAACTGGCATGCCTGCCGTCCCAGAGGCCAAAGGCTGACCTTTCTCTCTCCTGATACATAAACACATCTTTGAAATAGAGATTTATGTGTTCATTAATGAGAGAGAAAATGAACCAGAGCATTATTCTGGCATCTGGCAGCTGTGAGGATTGAACTCAGGACTGTGGTGACCTAGCTGATGAGGGGTGGCTGCTGGATCCCAGCCCAGTGGCCTGTTCCAGCTGGGGACATGTCCCTCTTTTTGCTCCGAAGGCAGAGCTCACATCTCACATGGAGGACACGTTGCCCAGGACCTCACCAGTTCTCCAGCTCAGCCTCCAGACTCGCCAGGGCCTGTCTGTGGGGTCTTTGGGTGTCGGCTGGGAGGGGACTCACCTGTCACTACCCCAGGGCTGTCGTCAGGACCAGCTGTGGCCTCAGCCATGCTTCCAACTGCGATGGACCCACAGACACAGATAACCCGGGTTATGCATTTCAGGAGGTGTGTTGGCTTGGGCTCAGGGCTAGTCCTCGTGGAATCACTGGCTGCTGATTCCAGGGCCTTTCTGGGGAGTCCAGACCTGCCTCCCACCCTCCCACCCAGGGGTGTTCTCTGGCATACTCCACACCCCCTGCCTCCCTGGGTGACGGCGGCTGGAGGGAGTGTTGAACCACATGAGTAGAGCACAAGGAAGAAGAAAGTTCCAGAATATCACAGATGTGTACGCACTCAGGGGGGCTCCCAGGGGTGCCTTCTCTCTGGCCGGCTGTGAGCAGCGCTGGGCTGAGCAATGTCCCGCACTGTGCTCACTGCCTGCCTCCCCACCAGACACACACTCACGGGGCCCTGCCTCTGTCACACGTCAGGCCCCCCCCCTCCCGGAGCAGGGGTGTCTACTGCTCTGACGACACCGGCCAAAGACCCTCATCCTGTCCGTCTCTGTCCACCTGCCTGGCTTCTGGTTTGGCCCAGAGGTGCTTTTCCTGTGAGAAGCAGCCCCTCCCAAAGTCCCTCCTTCCTCTCCTTCCTCCCTGGACCCCACTTCCAGTTAGGCAAGCTCTCATTAATCCCCTACCCAAGCCCACAACGGACACAGAATGGCCCTCTTGGTTTATCCAGGAACTGCAATTTTCTCCAGTCTTCCACCCCCCCCCCATCATCCTTTTGGCTTTTGAAATGGTAGCTGCTCCCCAGGCAGATATTTCTCCCAAATTATCTGCTACAGCTCTGAAATTACTTCCCGAAGAGATGGGAGCTGATCAGAGATGATGAGAAGCTTGGATGATTTGTCCCAAAGTGCGTTATTTTACACTTAAGCAAAATTACATCTCATCTGTCTCTACACGTGCCCCCCCATCTGTTTCTCAGAGCCCTGGTGTCCCCAGGCCAGCTCTGAGCTTCCTGCTTCATCCTGGGGTGGGGGGAGCTCCATCATTCACTTCCTGTGCCTGGAAACAAGGGGTCTTCAACCCACCTGCTGGGTAACATGAGTAGACCAGGCACCGGGTGCTCAGCCTTCATTCTGTGAGGAGAATACGGATCCTAAAAGCCTCCCCGGATCATGCGGCTGCCCTGAAAGGCTCAGACAGGAAGCTCAGTGAAGGGCTGGGGTTCCCGGTGACATCTGCTGTTACCCAGGGGGTGACTCCTATCCCTGTCACAGCCCCCAGCTCGGGGGAGAGACCCAATGCAACACACAGATCATTGTTGTAAGGAGATCTCATGGTTCCTTTTTCACTTTCTTAAAAAAAATATCACATGAGGGTCAGGCGGTAGCGCAGTGGGTTAAGTGCACATGGCGTAAAGCGCAAGGACTGGCGTAAGGATCCCCGTTCAAACCCCTGGCTCCCCACTTGCAGGGGGACTGCTTCACGGGTGGTGAAGCAGGTCTGCAGATGTCTCTTTCTCTTCCCCTCTTTCTTTCCCTCCTCTCTTGATTTCTCTGTCCTATCCAATAACAACAGCAATGGCAACAGTAATAACAACAATAACAAGGGTAACAACCAGGGCAACAAAATAGGAAAGATAGCCTCCAGGAGCAGTTGATTTGTAGTGCAGGTGCCGAACGCTAGCAACAAGGATCCTAGTTTGAGCCCCTGGCTCCCCACCTGTAGGGGAGTCACTTCACAAGCGGTGATGCAGGTCTGCAGGTGTCTCTTTCTCAGCCCCTCTCTGTCTTCCCCTCCTCTCTCCATTTCTCTCTGTCCTATCCGACAAAGACAACAGCAATAACAACAAAACCGATAAACAACAAGGGCAACAAAAGGGAAAAATAGCCTCCAGGAGCAGTGGATTCATAGTGCAGGTACTGAGCCCCAGATATAATAACCCTGGAGGCAAAAAAAAAAAAAAAAGAAAAGAAAAGAAACGAAAGGAAGGCTAGAAGTGGACCTACCCTACGACTCTGCAATTCCTCCACTGGGGATATATCCTAAGGAACCCAACACACCCATCCAAAAAGATGTGTGTACACCTATGTTCATAGCAGCACAATTTGTAATAGCCAAAACCTGGAAGCAGCCCAGGTGTCCAACAACAGATGAGTGGCTGAGTAAATTGTGGTCTATATACAATGGAATACTACTCAGCTGTCAAGAATAATGAAGTCACCTTCTTCACCTCCTGTTGGATGGAGCTTGAAGGAATCATGTGAAGTGAGATCAGCCAGAAAGAGAAGGATGAATATGGGATGATCTCACTCATGGGCAGAAGTTGAGAAATAAGAACAGAAAGGAAAACTCAAAGCAGCTTGGACTGGGTTTGGTGGATTGCACCAAAGTAAAAGACTCCGGGGTGGGGGGGCAGTTTTCAGGTCCATTGTAGGGGTGGGGGGTGGAGACACTGATCACTGGTGGTGAGGACAGTGTGAAACTAAACTATTAACTCATAGTCTTATAAATCACTATTAATTAAAATAAAAGATATACTTGTTTCTTTATTAATGAATGAGTGGGAGAGGGAGGCAGAGCTTCACTCTGGCATCTGTGGCCCTGGGTATTGAACCTGGGGGCTCCTGTATGCAAGTCCTGGCAGGAAGGCTCTATTTTATTTAAATATTTTTAATCTTTATTTATTATTGGATAGAGGTCATTGATGTAAATATTAAATAGCGTAGGAGCCAGAGCAGAGCCCTGGGGAAGGCCACTTGAGACAGGTCTCCATCTGCTAGACTTGTCACCCAGATGTACCCGGAATCTTCTGTTTTGGAGAAGAAACGATATAGTGTTGGCCACCCATGGAGGCAGGCATCTTGAGATCTTGACCAGAAGACCACGGTGCCAGACCGTGTCATAGGCTGCTGTGAGATCAACAAAGACAGCACCCGTCTTTAAATTCTTCTGGAATCCATTTTCAATGTAAGTTGAGAGGGCCAGGGCTTGTTCGCAGGTAGATCTTCCTGGGCGGAAACCAGCTTGGGCGGGTGATAGGAATTTCTCTGTAAGAGGAGAAATACGTGACAGAAGCAGCCTCTCAAGGAGTTTGTAACACACGGAGAGGAGAGAAATTGGTCTATAGCTGGCGGCCAGTGTTGGGTCTTTCTTTGGTTTCAGAACCGCTATTATCTTCGCGCGACGCCAAACTTTGGGCATAGACTCAGATTCCAAGATGTGGGACAGGAATGAAGCGAGCCACTTCTTTGCCGCGGGGCCCAGGTTAAGAATGAGTTCTGGGGTGATGTTATCATAGCCAGCAGCTGTTCCTGGTTTAACCAGAAACTTCTTCAAGGAAGTTCATCTACGCCAATGACATCTGCTGTGCAACTCAGGCATCCAAGTTCGACATCCTCGAGGAAACACTCACGAAAGACATGTCTCTGATATCTGATTACTGTAAAAAATGGCAACTAATCCCTAGCACTGCAAAAACGGTATCATCTGTTTTCCATCTACACCATGCCTTGGCCTCGCGTGAGCTTAATGTGCAACTTGGCGATACGAGAATCCGGCATGAAGCCCAGCCAGTCTATCTTGGCGTTACTCTCGATCACACTGTCATTTCACGAACATCTCATAAAAACTGCAGCAAAGGTGGGCGCGAGGAACAACATCATTGCAAGACTGGCCAGCTCCTCATGGGGCGTGAGCGCTTCCACACTACAATCATCCTCTCTGGCATGATGCTATTCCACTGCAGAATACTGTGCCCCAGGATGGTTCCGTAGCCCCCATGTCCACTTGGTCGATTCCAAATTATATTCCTCCATGAGGATCATTTCTGGAACCATCCGTTCCACCCCAGTTCCATGGCTGCCAGTTCTTAGCAACATCGCCCCGCCAGATATTCGTCGGGATGCGGCATCATCTAAGTTCATTTCCCACGTCTACGCTCGACCGGACCTGCCAATATACGCGGATATCTTCACCCACCCTGTCCAACGCTTGACGTCTCGTCACCCAATCTGGTCCCCTACGCCTACACTGAACTTCTCTGTTCCAGTCTCTTGGAAACAGAGGTGGCAGTCAGCTGAGGTAAAGAACAAACACCTCATCACAGACCCCTGCAAGTGTCAACCCGGCTTTGACCTAGCACG
Organism: Erinaceus europaeus; assembly: GCF_950295315.1. NCBI lineage: Eukaryota > Metazoa > Chordata > Mammalia > Eulipotyphla > Erinaceidae > Erinaceus > Erinaceus europaeus. The sequence continues at coordinate 60,577,917 of NC_080180.1, read as the reverse complement.
TTATGATTGGGCCCTCCTCAATCGCTATCGAACAGGCCATGGCCGGTGCGCCGCTATGTTCCATCGCTGGGGAGCCAGAGACGACCCGAACTGTCCCTGCGGCTACAGACAGACTATGACCCACTGGCTGGAAGATTTTTTTTTAATTGTCTTTACTGGGGGATTAATGGTTTACAGTCAATAGTAAAACACAATAGTTTGTACATGCGTAACATTTCCCAGTTTTCCACATAACAATTCATTCCCCCCCACCAGGTCCTCCTTTGCCATCATGTTCCAGCATCTGAACCCTTCCCCTACCCCAGGGTCTTTTACTTTGGTGCCATACACCAGCTCCAGTCCATGTTCTGCTTAGAGTTTTCTTTCTAATCTTGTCTTTCAACTTCTGCCCATGAGTGAGATCATCCCATATTCATCTTTCTCTTTCTCGCTTCTTCTTCTTCTTCTTCTTCTTCTTCTTCTTCTTCTTCTTCTTCTTCTTCTTCTTCTTCTTCTTCTTCTTCTTCTTCTTCTTCTTCTTCTTCTTCTTCTTCTTCTTCTTCTTCTTCTTCTTCTTCTTCTTCTTCTAGCGTTTGCCCTTTTTCCGTAGCCAGTCAACAGCGTCAGGATGAGCCTGATGTCAAGTTTCGAGACCTCCTTTGAATCTGGAGATGTGGCAGTCATTGATTATGTGGGTCATAGTCTGTCTGGAGCCACAGGGGCAGTTCGGGTCGTCTCTGGCTCCCCAGCGATGGAACATAGCGGCGCACCGGCCATGGCCTGTTCGATAGCGATTGAGGAGGGCCCAATCATAACGTGCTAGGTCAAAGCCGGGTTGACGCTTGCAGGGGTCTGTGATGAGGTGTTTGTTCTTTACCTCAGCTGACTGCCAGCTCTGTTTCCAAGAGACTGGAACAGAGAAGTTCAGTGTAGGCGTAGGGGACCAGATTGGGACCAGATATCCGCGTATATTGGCAGGTCCGGTCGAGCGTAGACGTGGGAAATGAACTTAGATGATGCCGCATCCCGACGAATATCTGGCGGGGCGATGTTGCTAAGAACTGGCAGCCATGGAACTGGGGTGGAACGGATGGTTCCAGAAATGATCCTCATGGAGGAATATAATTTGGAATCGACCAAGTGGACATGGGGGCTACGGAACCATCCTGGGGCACAGTATTCTGCAGTGGAATAGCATCATGCCAGAGAGGATGATTGTAGTGTGGAAGCGCTCACGCCCCATGAGGAGCTGGCCAGTCTTGCAATGATGTTGTTCCTCGCGCCCACCTTTGCTGCAGTTTTTATGAGATGTTCGTGAAATGACAGGGTGCAATCGAGAGTAACGCCAAGATAGACTGGCTGGGCTTCATGCCGGATTCTCATATCGATCGCCAAGTTGCACATTAAGCTCACGTGAGGCCGAGGCATGGTGTAGATGGAAAACAGATGATACCATTTTTGCAGTGCTAGGAATTAGTCGCCATTTTTTACAGTAATCAGATATCAGAGACATGTCTTTTGTGAGTGTTTCCTCGAGGATGTCGAACTTGGATGCCTGAGTTGCACAGCAGATGTCATTGGCGTAGATGAACTTCCTTGAAGAAGTTTCTGGGAGGTCATTGATGTAAATATTAAATAGCGTAGGAGCCAGAACAGAGCCCTGGGGGAGGCCACTTGAGACAAGTCTCCATCTGCTAGACTTGTCACCCAGATGCACCCGGAATCTTCTGTTTTGGAGAAGAAACGATATAGTGTTGGCCACCCATGGAGGCAGGCATCTTGAGATCTTGACTAGGAGACCACGGTGCCAGACCGTGTCATAGGCTGCTGTGAGAGCAACAAAGACAGCACCCGTCTTTAAATTCTTCTGGAATCCATTTTCAATGTAAGTTGAGAGGGCCAGGGCTTGTTCGCAGGTAGATCTTCCTGGGCGGAAACCAGCTTGGGCGGGTGATAGGAATTTCTCTGTAAGAGGAGAAATACGTGACAGAAGCAGCCTCTCAAGGAGTTTGTAACACACGGAGAAGAGAGAAATTGGTCTATAGCTGGCGGCCAGTGTTGGGTCTTTCTTTGGTTTCAAAACTGCTATTATCTTCGCACGACGCCAAACTTTGGGCATAGACTCAGATTCCAAGATGTGGGACAGGAATGAAGTGAGCCACTTCTTTCTCGCTGATCTCACTTCACATGATTCCTTCAAGTTCCATCCAAAAAGAGGTGAAGAAGGTGACTTCACCATTCTTAACAGCTGAGTAGTATTCCATTGTGTATATAGACCACAACTTGCCCAGCCACTCATCTGTTGTTGGACACCTGGGTTGCTTCCAGGTTTTGGCTATTACAAATTGTGCTACTATGAACATAGGTGTACACAGATCTTTTTGGATGGGTGTGTTGGGTTCTTTAGGATATATCCCCAGGAGAGAAATTGCAGGATCATAGGGTAAGTCCATTTCTAGCCTTCTGAGAGTTCTCCAGACTGATCTCCACAGGGGTTGGACCAACTGACATTCCTACCAGCAGTGCAGGAGGGTTCCTTTGACCCCACGCCCTCTCCAGCATTTGCTGTTACCTTTTCTGATGTATGACATTCTCACAGGAGTGAAGTGGTATCTCATTGTTTTCTTTATTTGCATTTTTCTGACAACCAAAGACTTGGAACTTTTTTTTTCATGTTTGTTGGCCTTTAATTTTTTTTTTTCCCAACCAGAGCACTGCTCAGCTCTGGCTTATGATGCTGTGGGGGACTGAACCTGGGACATTGGAATCTCTGGCATAAGAGTTTCTTTGCATAACCATTATGCTATCTACCCTTGCCCCCTTTTGAATCTCTTCTATGGAGAATATTCTCTTCATATCCTCTCTCCATTTTTGGATGGCCATTTGTTATCTTGTTGCTGACTTTGTTGAGCACTTTATATATTCAGCTGTGAGATTTTTTTTTCATCTGGTGTTATTTTTGGGGCTTGGTGCCTGCACTCCACTGCTCCTGGAGACCATTTCCCCCCATTTTTGTTGCCCTTGTTGGATAGGACAGAGAGGAATGGAGAAAGGAGGGGAAGACAGAGAGGGGGAGAGAAAGATAGACACCTGCAGACCTGCTTCACTGCTTGTGAACTGACCCCCCTGCAGGTGGGAGCCGGGGGCTTGAACTGGGACCTGGAAGATTCTTAATACTCCTGTTTAATGATCCAGTTATGGGGCCAGGTGGTGGTGTAGGTGGTTGAGTGCACGTTACAGTGCTCAAGGACCCGGGTTTAAGCCCCCAGTTCCCACCTGCAGGGGGAAAGCTTTGCAGGTGGTGAAGCAGGGCTGCAGGTGTCACTCTGTCTCTCTCCTTTTCTATCTCCCCTCCCCTCTCTAATTCTGGCTGTCTCTATCCAATAAAGAAATAAAGATAAAAAAATAATGATACAGTTATGTAGTATACCAGACTCCCATAGAATTTGGGGTCACAGACATCGCCACATGCCCTTGGCTGGACTCTGCCTGGGTGGGGGCTGTTCTCGATGAGTTGGGGAGGCTGGATGGGGGGACACATGCAGAACGAGGGGTGGGAAGTCAGCCACCTGCCAGGCTGGACACACCAGCCAAACCATTCCAGGTGACCAGGGGTGGCAGGGCTCTCACACTCAGGCTGATACCCACTCTGTTTCTTCCGGCCCTGCCTGGGAGTGGGCTCTACCACCCCGGCCATCCTGATGGTAACCTGGCTTTCTAGAAGAACCTGTGACTTGCTGAGCCCAAGCCTGGGCTTCCACGGCACCTGGAAAGTTCTCTCCTGGTTACCAAAATCACTTTCTGTTTGGACCACACTGGCCTTTCTACTTGCGATTCTGTGGCTCACAACGTGGTGGCGGGGGGGGGGGGGGCACAGCTGCATTCCTCATGGGAGGCTTCAGCGGCAGTCTCCATGCTGCCCGCACGGCCCAGTCTCTGGGCGACTGGCTCTCTCTCCTGATGGTTCCTCTTCTCCCAAGAAGGTGGGCCTGGTGGCGGTGACAAACCCCCAGGCCCCAGGGAAAAAGTGATGGCCTCAGTGACCTAGTTCTCTCTTCGTGACAGGGAGGGAGGCGTGTGGTCCCCCCATCCCTGAGCTCAGGCAGGGCCACCACTCAGAGCAGGTGAGCAGAGAGCCCTGTCAGCTGTCAGGCATCACTCCTGCATCCCAGGGGACCCTGAGGAACCATCCAGCCTGAAGTGCCACTAATAATCACCCCACCCACACACACACAGTGTACCAAAGCTACCCAAACCCAATGGTGAATTTCGGATGCATTTGACAGCAAATACAGTAAGGAGGAAAAGAAAAATTAAGTCAATTGGGAAGCCCCTCAAAATAAGGCTGTCTGGCTGTGGGTTTATTTATTTTTTTTTGCCTCCAGGGTTATTGCTGGGGCTCAGTGCCTGCACCATGAATCCACTGCTCCCGGAGGCCATCCCCCCCTTTTGTTGCCCTTGTTGTTGTAGCCCTGTTGTAGTTATTGTTGTTGATGTTGTTCGTTGTTGGATAGACAAAGAGAAACGGAGAGAGGAAGGGAAGACAGAGAGGGGGAAAGAAAGACACCTGCAGACCTGCTTCACCGCGTGTGAAATGACTCCCCTGCAGGTGGGGAGCCGGGGGCTCGAACTGGGATCCTTATGCCGGTCCTTGCACTTTGTGCCACGTGCACCTAACCCGCTGTGCTACCGCCCGACCCCCTATTTTTTAACAGAAGCAGTAGGATGCCAGCTGCACTGGGCTCTTCCCTGGGCTCAGATGCAAACATGTCCCTGGTACCCATGGGGGGAGCGCTCGGCGTGAAATCAGGACAGTTAATCAGGCAACTTCCTGTTGGACGGTCAAAGCGGCTCTGCTCTAGGAGCTTCTGGGCAATGTTAAGAAACCTCAGTTCTCGTGTTCTCTTTGACAAGAACCCAGAGAAGGTGGAGGATGCACTCAGAGCCCAGCTCCCAGGAAGGGAAGGCGGTACTTTCCGCCCCCTGCCACCGGGGCCTTGAGAGCTGCAAACAGGAAAGATGCTTGTTTCATCATTCTCCTTCCCGGCCCACCTGTCTCCTTCCTCTCTCTCTCTCTCTCTCTCTCTTTTTTTTTGCTACCAAGTTTCCATGGTTCCTGGCAGCTACGCCTCTCTTAAAGCTAGAGCGTGAGAGACAGAGACAGAGATGAGACCCCACAGTGCCGCTCCACTGCTCCTGTGTAGGATCCTCCCGTGACGGCACGAACGCAGGTCCGAGCTGACAGTGTGTGCACTCTATCGCTCCCTGGTCACGAGTCCACCCTTTCGATGAGGTTCTTAAAACTCTGCTCAGGGTGCAACCCCGTGCTGCGGGCAGGTGCACAGAGTCACAGCTGCAGGGCTGGTAAGACCACTCACCTGGATAGTGTACCTGCGTTACGCTGCGTGCCAACCAGGTTCCAGCCCGGCCCCCACCGTGATGGAGGCCATGTCAGTGTCGTGATACCTTTCCCTTTCCCTCTGCCTGTCTCTCTCTCTCTAAGGAGGCGGGGAGTAAAAACCCCACCTGCAGACACACTGACTCTTGTCTCTCATGGCAGAAAGCCCCTCCCCCAGTCTCCTCCTGCCCCCATGTGTAGTGTCTGCTTCCCTGACCTCTGAGGTGGCAAAACTCTCCCCTCGATCAAGTACCCAGCAGTGAAGCTTCACCAGACACAGCTGCCAGGGCCTTCATACTTTCTGTTCTAGAAAGTTCTTTCTGTGTTTATTATTATTATTACCACCAGGGTTATTGCTCAGGCTTGAATCCACTGCTCCTGGCAGTCATATTTTCATTTTTTAAAAAAATTTAACAGGACAGAGAGAAAGAGAGGGAGAGAGAGGAGAGACACCTGCAGACCTGCTTCACTGCTCACGCAGTGTTTCCCCTGCAGGTGGGGACCTGGGATTCAAATCTGGGTTCAAGCACATAGTGATACGTGTACTTAACCAGGTGTGCCACCACCCAGCCCCCTTTCTCATTTTTAAAAGAAACAGCTTATTTATTTTTGGATAGAGACACAGAGAAATTGAGGATGTAGGGGAGACAGAGAAGGAGAGAGGGAGAAACACCTGAAGCTTCCCCCCTGCAGGCGGGGACCAGGGGCTTGAACCCCAGTCCTTGTGCACTGTAACAGTGCGCTCTACTGGGTGTGTCACCACCCGGCCCCTCCGTACTTTCTTTACAGAGATTCAGAAGGAGTGGCCCTCTTTCTTGGGGGTGGCCGTGATAGAGAGTCTGGAGTCTCAGGAGCAGCTGCTCTCTGCAGGGGCTTCAGAGAGGGGGAGGCCTTGCG